>NW_005307700.1:0-802 GCF_000412655.1 Myotis brandtii
GGACTCTACTAAAAATATATTAATTTTGCTATTCTCTTATATATAATTCTTAAATTTTATCTATATTCAACTTTCAATGATCACATTAGCTAATAATGACAGGATAGATATCCTATTAACTTGCATAACTGTCCCCCATTTATTAGCCTGGATTTTACTGGTTAAATGGCAACACGTTCAAAAGAAATTGTGTGGCTACAGAGAACGGACAGCAGCAATATTCTCTGTCTCCATGTAGAACAATACTAGGAGCAAACATTGTTTCTTGTCTTTTGTTATCAGTGCTGGGACCAGGTGAAAATAACTTAGTTGCCTGCTTTCAGAAATGCCTGGTTATGAAAGAAAAAAGTCAATCAAGGAAAAAAAAAGTAAATCAACGAAGCAACTTACTTATTAGCACTACTGGCTTGTTCACTAAGACTTGCATCAAGACTATTGCCTCACTGTGTCTACCAATCCAATGCTATTTAGTAATAATAATACAAATAATAATAAATAATCAAATCTATTCCAAATCTCAACCAGTTTCCCACTTGGATACCCATCTTAAAATTACCCAGCCAAGACCCTCAAACTCTATATAAGCTCTGCCCTAATTTTTTATTTTGAGACATTACTAAGTTTCTAGCAGAGTGGTGGTCTTCCTTATTATTCTAATGTCTTTATTGGAAGAAAGTGACAGTCAATACTATTCTGCTGTAAATTTGTGTTGGCATCCTATTGTTAGAATATAACTTACTCTGTGGTATTCTGATAAAGTTACTGCAGCAACATCGCTCATCAGGTAGTGTTTGAAGATGAG
>NW_005307701.1:0-802 GCF_000412655.1 Myotis brandtii
TCTCTTCTTCCTTCCTTTCTCTCTAAAAATCAATAAACTTTTTTTTTTTTTTAAAGAAGAAGCTGCAAAACTGTCACTCTCCTGAGCATTTGAGATCTGGCTTCCTGGCAATTGTCAGTTTGGGCTCAAATAAACTCATAAAAATTATCTATAAGTTCCTTATGTCAACAAAGGTGATATAATTATGTATAGAGAAACCTCAAAATAGTCGACCACGATGTTATCCAAATGAACAAGAAGATTTAGTGTTTGTAGTAGAGACAAAATAAATATATTAAAAATATGTTTCCATACAACAACCCACTGAGTTACTGGATGAAGCCGCTGAGGGCAAGTTTTGCACTTGGGGGCGAGAAGCTGTTCTTAACATTCAGAGAGGAACCTGTGGAAACAGGCCCTTCCTTGTGTGAGTGAGCTCCCCGTCACCGGAAGGGTTCAAGCAGGGACAGGATGGGCTGCGTCCAGGGGTGCTGGGAAAGAACCTGGGCTCGAGTGAGAGGCTGGCCCTCCCCAGGCTGGACCTCAGCTCTTCTTACACTCAGCCCCCGGAGTGGCCTTTCTCCTCTCTTTTGGCTCCTCTCAAAGTCAACTTAATCCTTCTGGTAAACCCTTAAAACACGCCAGGATTTATAACTCCAGGAAATGTTTGTAACAAGTCTTAATCTTATCAGGGTCGACTCCCCTCTCCCAGGCTCTGCTTTCAGAGAAAACCCACAACGGTTATTTCTCTTCCCCTTTCCCTTGCCCCGGCCCCAGCAGACTTACTTCCTAGTCCAAGTTCTCTGGGGGGCACACAGCTCCC
>NW_005307702.1:0-802 GCF_000412655.1 Myotis brandtii
GTCAAGATTCAGGAGGTCATTTAAATTACTACTTGCATTTTGAGTTCATCATCTCAGAAATCGCTTAGAATGCCTGTCAAGACTAGGAGCTTGCCACTGGGTTGGAGGAATGTACACTCTACCCCCAGCCCACTGCCCTCCCATGCTTCCAGTGCAGGTTGGGCCACTTTGAGACACCTGCCTTGTAGGAAGCACAGTGAAAACACAAAGCAAAGAATTCAGTGTTGCTCTCTCGGCAACAGGAGCTTGGGCCTAACTAGAATGGCTTCTGAAAGGTAAACAGGTGGAAAGCAACCTAATCACTGGGCTTGATTCAGTCAGACGAGCTTGAACTTGTCTTTCCTTCACGTTGTCAGTTTGGCTGCCTACACATCAATGTGGCTTGCCCTGGCTATGCATAAAAATTGTTTTAAACCCTGTGCCATTGAATTGCTAAGATTCGGCATCCTCAATGGTAACTCTGATATCTAATGTGCTCTTTTGAGTTTTCAAAAGAACATTGCAGAGCGTGAGAAATAGAACAGCAGTAAGATACCAGGCACTGAATCTGGCACTATGGGGAAGACGAGAGAAGACCTTTTACACTTACCCACTTCTCTGAACCAGGTGGTTTTAACTTGGAATCCAAGAGTATCAAAGGTCCAGAGAAGGAAGACTGATGAACTTTTTGAAATCAAATGCTAAATTTCCTGTGACTGTGTGTATGTTCATTTCTTTAAGGGTGAGGGTCCAAGCTTTCATCAGATTCTTAAAGACATGAAATCACCCAAAAGGTTAAGAACTGCTAGAGTGGCTGGAGCAG
>NW_005307703.1:0-802 GCF_000412655.1 Myotis brandtii
ATTGTGCGAAACAATTAACATCAGTGTCCAACCTGCTGCCTTTCATGTCCCCCTCCCACCACATCTTCTGTGACTTTTTCAGGCTGATATCTGCTCTGAGGACTACTTCTGTTCGGAAGCTGGGATTCATAGTGTTTGTTTCTCGAGTTCCACAGATCAAAGTTTTTCTTAATGTCCATTTTAACCAGTTTTCATTCATATACACTGAGACACGAAGGTGAAGAGGAGGTGTAAAACACAGTGTGGCTTCCTCTGGGGGTCGTTGGAATGACCTGCCCGCTCTTAGCCGAAAAATGTAAGAAGTCATTTGAGAATGAGCACTGTAGATGAGGTCCCTTCTTTCCTGGAGTTGGCTCAGAAGGAAGAGAGAATATCAACCAGCAGCTGGACTCTGCTCTTATGCAGTAGTAACTGTGATATATATATCACAGAGGATTTTATATATATAATAAAATGTATATAACATTAAAATAGTGTATGTATACTATATATTATATTTCATAAATATTGCACTTTTGGAATTTTTAGTATTAGAGACAAGAGGGGAAGAGAAGAAATTAAGGAGGACTAGAGAAATGAACAGAAAAATGTTTTTGCATATCCCACTCAAAGCAAGCCTCCTTCAACACAATGAGGAGGGGGTGGAGGGTGATTTCCTTTAAAGACCATGAAATAGAGTCATAGGCAAACATGATTCAAAGTGAACTTCTGATTAATGATATAATTAGGCTTCCGTATGATCACAGTAGCTAATTAATAGGCCAAGAGTTCAGAGCATGTACATCTGTGGAAGAATTTTTTT
>NW_005307704.1:0-802 GCF_000412655.1 Myotis brandtii
TGAACACCACCCATGGTTTTTATATAAGTAGATATTGGTAGACCAGCGATCACCATAGGAAACTTAGCCTAATAATATGTCACATGTTTTAGTCCTATTTTTTAAATTTCACATACAATTAAACACTTCATTTATTATTCTAAAAGCAAAGTAAAGTTCTTTTAGGTTCTATCACTGTCATGTGATAAACATAGTGTGTGGTCAAGGTCATGAACTCTGGAGTCAGATTCTCTGGTTTTAGTTTTTATTCTGCCACTGATGAATATGTGACATTGGGCAAGTTTTATGTTTATATAGGCCCCAATATCTTCATCTATAAAGCAGAGATAATACCTGTACCTATTTCACAGGTGTTGAGGATTACATGAGACAATATGCGTGAAGCAGTTAGTCTGATCTCTGACACGTATGAAGTACTCAAGAAATGTAAGTTCTCACTGTTATAGTAGCACATGGACAGAAACTAAATAGTGACATTTTCTGTTATATAACAGTTTTTAGGTAAGATGATGAAAAGAGCTGTTTTGTTATGAGGGTCTCTTACTGTTCTAAGCCCCTTATTTTATCTTATTTATTATCCACAATAAATCTAGGATAAGGTATTATCATTGCATTTTATAGATGAAGAAACAGATTAATTGAAGCTAATAATCCTGCCTTTTGATATGAAATAATAACTAGTGCTTATTGAGTGATGGCTATATGTCAGATATTGTTCAAGCACTTTAAATTGAGGTCTCTCTCTGTCCTTACAATATTCTAGGAGGTGAGTATTCTTAATATAAATATTTACATATGAAGG
>NW_005307705.1:0-802 GCF_000412655.1 Myotis brandtii
CACACACACACAGACACACACCCTCCCCCGCCCTCCATTTTAATGACAAGGAAATTCAGGTGGAGAGAGGTAGACTTGCCTTTGGTTACAGAGATAACAAGGACAGAAGCCAGGCTATGTGAAAAGGACAGGGCTTAATAAGGCTTTCTATTATCTGGGTAAAATCTAGTTTTCCAATCTCTTTCTTACCACTGTCTCATGCCACCCATCCATGTATGTAATTACCACACAGAATTCCTGACTTTCCCTAAGAAATTGAAACCTAAGTGACTTTGAAAAGGTACCTAACCTCTTGGAGCCTCTATTCTCACAGTTATAGAAATTAAGATGATAATGGCTTCATTGAAGGGTAGTGGAGATTAAATGTCTTAATGTTAAAGCACTTGGAACATAGAGATGCTTAAGGGATGTTCTCTTCTCTCCTGGTTCCCCGGCTTGCTTTCTTTTGCATATATCCCAAATTAAAGTCCAATACTTTCTGCATAACTCTACCACATATTTCTTATATATTCTTTGCAACTTCGATGAAACCTGGCTCCATTTTGCTGAGCATGTCCCACTCGTCTCCTGGGCCCACAGTTAGTCTCAGAAGGGTGGGGCTACGGGCTGGATTAGGTCTGGCTGGTAGTGGTTGGGGGTGGCCTGAGGCATTTAGACAGTGCCCATGCCATGTTTAAGGTACAAGTCCAAAGATCAGAACTGATAGAGCCAAACCTGTATTCAGGTAATGGGGGTGATGTAGATTTGGGAAGAGGGGCAATTAGGTCATCAAATGGTTTAAATGCAAAGATGAGACTGTTAT
>NW_005307706.1:0-802 GCF_000412655.1 Myotis brandtii
GAGAAGGGGTGCGGGGAGACAGGCAATGAAGAAGGAGGCCTCAAGGCAGGGGTCTCAGCCGCTGGTGCCCCACCAGCACCTACCAGCAGGCACTTGACGGGGAACTCCTTCAGGCCTCTGTTCCTCGGAGAGTCAAAGACGACGGGCAGCGCCTTGTGCGGGGCTTGGATGTAGCCGATCTCGATTTCATCCTGGGCACAGCGAGCGGAGGGAGGCTGGTCACATGCTGCCTGGGTGTTAGCACCCAGCGCGGGGAGGGGCGGGGAGCACCCTCCACACGTTCTCCCCGTGGCGGCCAAGGACAAGTTCATGCAGGATGCTGGACCCCAGGGGAGGGGCTCTGAGAAAGCAGAGCTTATCGTCCTGGGTTTGCACCAACATGTTGTGAAATTCTGAGTGTCCTTCACGCCACTCCTGGGGGGTGCCCCGCTGGGTCCTGGGGACCCATCCTGAGCGAGCCTCAGGCACTGTCCTGGAGGTGAGAGCCAGGGGGCTGGGGACTCACCACCCCGGGTTAGGAGGTGATAGGAAGGGAGGGAGGGGTCCATGGGAACACGGAGGAAGGGCTGCGAGGGTGGGACAGGCCAGGGGGGAGCATTGCTGAGCCGAGGCCTGGAGGGCAGGCGTAGGAATGGCCTTCTCCCAAAGGGGGACAGGTTAGGGGAGGATCAGGAATGAATTGGGTGCAAATC
This sequence comes from Myotis brandtii, assembly GCF_000412655.1. Lineage (NCBI taxonomy): Eukaryota > Metazoa > Chordata > Mammalia > Chiroptera > Vespertilionidae > Myotis > Myotis brandtii. The sequence goes on from NW_005307706.1 coordinate 693, forward strand.
CTGCCTGTGTTCTAGCAGACAGATGCGATACTGGGCAGAAGTCACTTAAGCTGACCCATATGAAATTGCCATTCCTGGAGGTCAAGAATGGAGGCCTGTCAGCCGTTTCA
>NW_005307707.1:0-802 GCF_000412655.1 Myotis brandtii
GGGCACAGGCCGGGGTTGAGGGCCTGATCCCCAGTGGATGCAGGAGGCAGCCGAACAATGACTCTGTCTCATCACTGATGTTTCTCTCCCCGCCCCTCCCCCTGGCCCTTCCCCTCTGAAATCAATAAAAATACGTTTTTAAAAAAGGTGCCCTGTACGTCCTGAGCGTTTCCGTGCCATTCTAGCTGGTGCCGGTGCCCAAGAAAGCCAGGGAGGTCAGCCGTTGCTGGGCAGCATTCAGCAATACGCTGCTACGGCCGCTGGCCAGTCACCAGCACGGGACAGGCACCAGGGCAGGTGGCTCAGTTCGAGCCCGAGTTCCTGTTTCTGGCCACTCATTACAGCTTTAAAGAGTGGCCAGTAACGTTGATGCATCTGTTTGGGGGCAGGGGGTCTGTCTCGTGGGAAAAGATGCGGGAACCAGGGCTGGACGTACCTGGCCATGAACTCCACCAGCCGCTGGTAGAAGAAGCGTCCTGCAGAGAGAGCGCCGGCGTCAGGACAGGTGCCAGGAGCCTTCTGCACGTCTCCTCCCGGCTCGGAAGGATAGAAACCGTTTCAGAACAAAGAACAGGGCCGCGTCGTCTGGCACACCTGGGTCTGAAGCCAGGCTCTGCCCCTTACAACCTGTGCCATTTTGGGGGAGCCATCAACGCCCCAGCTCAGTTCCCTAATCTGTACACTGAGGACCCAGCAACACCTACTCGAGGGCTGCTGGGAGAATGACATGAAATCATGAGCATTAGGCCCTAGAGGATTGGCCCAGGGGGCAGAGCGTCGGCCCAGACTGGAGGGTCCCGGG
>NW_005307708.1:0-802 GCF_000412655.1 Myotis brandtii
GAGAGAGAGAGAGAGAGAGAGAGAGAGATGTTTGGTGGATTGGTTAACTCTCTTCTCATTTTCATTACTCCTAAGTATGCAAAACCGCTGAGGGTAAAAAGTGCCAAACACATTTACATGTGCATGATCATGATCTAGAAAGTGATGGAACAGAGAAAGGGGTTTTATTTCCTGGAAAAGTGAATGATTCAGTGCTAATATTGTTAGAAATGGGACATAACTTACAGCAGACGTTTAAAATGCAAGCAATTCAAGGAGGAACCTGAAAAGAAAAGAAACCACTACAAGAATTTACCAGAAAATCTCCTTGTACTATTTGATTTCTGATAACTGGAACTTTCTTGCTCTCATTGTAATTATCAAAATAAAATAAAGTATTCTTTGGGGAAGCACACAGATGCACAGACACACTCATACAGACACAAAAATGCACAACAGACAACTTACTTACAGGTAATAGATACTATTTGAAATAGAGTTCTTTCAATAACCCTAACTTCTTCAAGCCCAGTGTAGGGAAAGCTGTTAAGAACAATGACTCTGGCAGGAAAGTAATCAGCACTTTGGTTTTGAGATGCATTAGCACATTCACTCCACCAAAAACCTGTGGGAAAATTTCCTCCTTACTTGAAACAGGCTTTTCTGCAGAATGGGATTTGATGCTAATCCAGAAACCATAGTAATCTACTCTATTTAATACTTATGTCAATAATGAAATATTTTTGAGCCCTGGCCGGTGTGGCTCAGTTGATTGGGCATGGTCCCATGGTTGAAAGGTTTTCAGTTCAATTCCTGGTCAGGG
>NW_005307709.1:0-802 GCF_000412655.1 Myotis brandtii
TAGTAATAATATCAGTAATGATAGCGATATAGATAGAGAACAGATTAGTAGTTGCTGTGGGTTAGACATGGGGAAAGAGGGTATGTCTAAAAGGGAGAGTATAAGGAAGGCTTGTAGTAACAGAACCATGTTGTATCTCGATTGTGGACATGGTTATATGAATCTACACATGTGGTAAAATTACATAGAACAACACACACACACAAATGAGTGTATATAAAATTGGTGAAATATGAATGACCTCTGTGGGTTGTACCAATGTCAGTTTTCTGGCTTTGATATTTTACTACAGTTATGCAAGATATTACCATTGGGGTTAACCAAGTGAAGGGTATAAAGGACCGCCCTATACTTTTTATTTCTGCCACTTTCTATGAATCTGCAATTATTTAAAAATTAAAGGTGAGAAAAAAAGAGTATCTACACATGGCAAATAAACACATAAAAGCGAAAGTGAACGACCTCATTAGTAATCAGGAGAACACTAATGTAAACCATAATGAGATGCAGCTTATCTACCTAAATGAATTTTTTTTAAAAGAATACCAAATGTTAGCAAAGTCATGAAACAATAACACTGCTGATCAATGTGTAAACAGGTACAAATATTTTGCCAAAAAATAAGTTTTACCTACTAAATTTTAAGATGCACATACTATTGTATGACCCAGCAGTAATATTCCCACGAATGTACTCTTCAAAAACATATTCATATGGCATCAAGAGGAATGTACAAGAAAATCCCTTCATAATGACAACAGCAACAAAAAACAGCAACACAAAACTCCATCAATATTAGAAT
>NW_005307710.1:0-802 GCF_000412655.1 Myotis brandtii
AGCAAGAATGGCTGAAGATCAATCACTGAGAACACCTACTCATTACTTTTGGCAGACATTCTCCAAATGTAATTGCCTTGTAGCAAAAATCCTATTGAACTCATTTAGCTACTTGGGATTTAATTTTTTACCCAATTTATTTTGGAGGTACACCAAGAAGTTATCTTCCTTATAATTAGAGGTCCTTTAGGTGCAATACTGAAAAAATTTTAAGTGGTTTAAATAGGTAATTTGCACACCTGCTTTAAAAATTCTCCAGGATAGAATACTTATTCCTAAGCTGTATAGTGCAGAACTTTGAAACCTACTGCTTGAGTGGGCCTGTGTCTTGTTTGCCGAGAAAACTTGACCATATCTGCCAAGCTCCCCTTTGCCCGTCTCTATATGTAACTTGCAGAATTTTCTACTCAAGCATGAGGATTAAAATCCTACTCTTTTTCATCATTTATGCTCAAAATCAATCAATCTATTAATTGGCAGCATAGATTATCTGCAATATTTTTCCAAAGAGCTTTTAACTTGTAAGCTATAGGAACTCAGCCTAGATATCAATCTAGAACATTCTACAAGATTCCTGGAAATATATGCAATAATCTGTTCTAAATTTTCCTCTTGGATCAAGTCAGACCACCAGAGAACACACATTTAGACAATCAGGCAATAGCGTTGGCCTTTTAAAAAACTACATTTATATTTACAATTTTCCTTGCTTTTATGCTCATGCCCACATCAAGGGATGTGGTCAGAGGAATGCTGTTCAGACATTTACTGTCTGGCTGATGTGGGAGATGCTGACCTCCAC
>NW_005307711.1:0-802 GCF_000412655.1 Myotis brandtii
CCAGGAGAGGGGAGCGTGTCTGGGTCAGGAGAAGCCACTGCAAGCCCGGCGTGGTTGGGGAAATAGAGGCCGGGGGACAGAGCGTAAAAGTTCACTCTCTTCTCCTCCTGTCAGCTGGGAAGGACAGCATTTCACCTGGCGGCTGCACATGGGCAGCTAGAGGCTCTGGACTTCCTGGTGGGCTCCGGCTGTGACCACAGTGTCAAAGACAAGGTACTGTGACCGCAGGTCCCAGGTGCTGGGCTCCAGAGGGGTGGGCGCTGGCAGCTCGTCTGGGCCTACTTCTGCCTCTAACTTGCTGGAGGGGCAGGAGCCCAAAGACCAGAGTGTGTCCGATGTCCATCCAGCAGGCGTTTCTTGGGCACACTCTCTGGGCCAACTCTGCTACAGGTGAGGGGCACAGAGATGCCCGAGACAGTTTCTTACTCAAGGAACACAGTGCCACAGTCCTAGTAAAGAGCTATGATCTAATATGGGGAGTCAGGATGGCAAATCGGATTGGTTGGCAGTGCTGCCCGGGATGGGTATGAGCGGACTGTGATTCCATTGGGAACATCTGTTGTTGGGGGTGTGGGAAGAGTTAGGGGGATGGTAGCCACCCTCCTGTGGTCATTTGCTTTCTTTGTGGTTTAGTAAGCTACAGTGATTACGGCAAAAGTAGGGTGAGAGCACGGAGGAGGGAGCACTTCATGAATCTGAGGAGTGAGGGATGGGGACTGGAAGGACTACCCTGCAAATGACTCGTATCAATGGATCATTGCAAATCATTAGGCCAGTGGTTCTCAACCTTCCTAATGCCGCG
>NW_005307712.1:0-802 GCF_000412655.1 Myotis brandtii
CTCTCCTTCTGATCAGACTTTCATGTCTACTCTTCACAAATGCCCTCTATATTGTCAAGTCCAATGCAAACCCTTTAGCACTCATTTGACTGGAAGTGTCAGCAGCATTTGACAGAGTTTATCACTCCCTCCTTGATAAACTTTCTTCATGTGATTTCAGAAACACCAGTCTCTTTGTTCTCTTCCTATCTCATGAGTCACCTTTACTCAGTTTCTTCTGTAAGTTCTTATTCAACTTCTCAGATATTGGTCTCTAAATGTTAGAAATGTCTAGAGCAAAGGAAGAGGTCATTCTCTTGTTTTATTTGCATTCAACACTGAATTTATTGAATCTCGTCTTTGAAAATACCATGAAGATGCTGCAGATTTCAAACGGTGAGCCTTCAACCTAGAATCTCTCTTCAAACCCAGGTTTATGTGTCAAACTGCAAATATGATATCTCCATTTACATTGAACTTAATAAATCCCCTAAAGCAGGTACTCTTTCTCTAAAGCTGCTCTCTCTCAATCTGCCATATCAGTTGATGGAAACTGCATTAACTAATTACTATGGCACACACATTCACACACATATAAACCCAAAAATACACTCATGCAAATTGGAGCTATCTTTGACTATATTCCCTTTTACCCCACATGAAAATCATCATGATATCCAATAAATATTTCCTTCAAAAGTTTATAGACACACACATACATGGACATACACACACTCTCCAAAGACTCCCGGCATTCTGGTACAAACCAAGGTTATCTGTCTCCTGGATTATTTTAGTATTCTCTCAACTGTTCTCCTTGCTT
>NW_005307713.1:0-802 GCF_000412655.1 Myotis brandtii
ATGTACTTAATGCCACTGAACCATACACTTAAAAATGGTGACTTTTATGTTATGTAAGTTTTATCACAATAGAAAATTAATTTAAAAATAACAAATGCAGACAGAAAGCAGGATCGAGCTTTGTTGGGATGAAGAAGTTTGGGTACAGACTGGGGGTTATGCAGCACTGACTGCATCCAGTGCCGCCACATTGTACACTTACAAACAGCTAAAATCATAAATATCACGTTGTGCGTTTTTATCACAATAAAATTGTCTTTTAATTTAAAGGCTACTTTCACGCCAAGTACTTTCAGCCTTGGGCACTGTTTTGGTGATTGTCACTCCCTAGTCTAGAATCTTCCAAAGGCTCCATTTGGCCAAGATACAGCCCGAGCACCTCGGCCTGGCGCGGCGGCCTGGCCACTGGCTTCTGGCTGCTCCACTGGCCTCCTCGGCCCCCAGATCTCCTGGGCCTCCCACCTCCTTTGCTCAGCCTGGGCCCCCGCGCAGGCCCCTGTCTGCTCTAAAATTACACCTGCGTGCATCTTCCATTTTCCAGACTGGAACAGGGCACAGGGAGGTTGAGCAAGCTAACCTTTTGTTAATTTGCTTGATTTAGAGCAGAAACCTCCTGAGAAATTCACTTTATATTAGAAGTAAGAAAGGCTGCTTTCCGTTGAGGGCATCCTGAGAGAGCAGTGGGTCGCCCTGACTTCCCCTGGGCATACACCCCACTTACGCTCTAAGGCAGCCAGTTCTATTTTTTGAGCAAATTTTTATGTTTGAAACTTTTCTTTATAGATTCATAGATGATTAGAAC
>NW_005307714.1:0-802 GCF_000412655.1 Myotis brandtii
TAAGGATGGAATGGATCTGAATTGGGCAGATCTGGTTCACTCACTGGGTTATTCTGTGGATATGATCACTAATTAGAGTCCTGAATGGTCTTAAGTTCTGTTTCCATGTACTTGATTGGAAATTTCACAGCACAAACTTGCAGATACTGAAAGTAGCATTCCTCATTAGGGCGGAGTGACCTGTGCACCCAGGTACACTGCAGGTAGTAGGCGTTCATGTGCTTTCACCAATAATGTAAACGCCAGTCCTGTTGTGTGTTTTTTTTGTGTCTTTTTTCCCCACAATCTAGGTGTGCCTCTAGGCCACTGGTCTGGGGGAAACCATTAGCTCATAAACTCTAGGACTGCAGAGCTCTTGAGATACAGAAGATAGGCAGAACTGCTCAAAACAATGAACTTCTTTAGCAGATCCCCGTACTGCACTAATAGCACCTTTTAGGCTCCAATACTTTGAGGATTCATAGTTATTAGTACTGAATTCCTTCCTCTGAGCTATTGAAATTTAATTCTTTCGATAACTCTGATCATCCTCACCACTTAATCCAATATCCACTACCCTTTCCCTAACCCTTCAGTCTTTGTTATCGCTTTCCCTAGACCTGAGCTTCTTTCCCTTCTAAATGCTATGTAGAACCTCCATGTAGAGTCACTATCTTAACACAGACTTGCTCAAGTCTGACCCAGTCCCTGGAACCCTATGCCTCAAGATTCCTCTAAGTGAGCATCATTTCTTTGACATTTGCTTTAATCCTTTATCTGCTAAAGGATGAGCGGTTCTCAACCTGTGGGTCGCGACCCCTTT
>NW_005307715.1:0-802 GCF_000412655.1 Myotis brandtii
AGAGGACACCCAGTACGTGAATGTCATGCACCAGGCCTCTAGTGAAATAATAAAAGACATATTTTGTTTCACTTCTCTGCAGAGGATCTCATTAGATCCTCTGGCACCTATATGATGCCTTTCTTTGGCCAGATCACTCTCAACCTGAACACAATTTAACCAGTTTCTATCTTTATGCTTTTAAAGGGGTTAATTCTGTAGAGAAAGATAGAGACATTTTCTAGGCAAATCTAAGATATTCAAAAGACTGGAGAGGGCTCGATGACTCTAAATCCATAAAACATCTTCAAATCTTATTTTTGCCTAATCTCTCTAATAGAAGCACTAATAAATAGCCTAAATTAAATACTACTTCTCACTTTCCCTTTTTCTCAGCTTTTACTTTGGCAGAGAACTTGTTTAGCATGAAACTGTCCCAGTAGCAGATGGCAGGAAGGAGCAGGTGGCAGATTGAATAAACAGTCTCTGAAAAACACTGGGATACGCCTGTAGCCCCAATTCTCAATCTGGCACAAAATCCTTGCACTCCAAGTTTTTGTCTTGCCTTTTTGTTTTTAAGAAAACACTTTGATTTTTGTAGAGCCCAGAGATTGACCTGCTTCTATCAGGTTAAAGAAAAAGTGGGGACTTTAGCTGACATGATGTGATATTTGAAGATCCATCCCAATCAAAATAGATAAACAAAAAGAGGACTGCAAAGCCCCTTATATTGTCTCTGCTCTGAGGCTTGTGGCCTGGACCCGCCAAGAGCAAGAAGCGCTCTGACCCAAAGTGTTACCAATGTGTGCAAACTTAAGGCAAG
>NW_005307716.1:0-802 GCF_000412655.1 Myotis brandtii
CTACTGGGTTGAATAGACTCCCCCATCCCCAACCAAATTCATGTACACTGGAACTTCTGAATGTATACTTACTGAAAATAGGGTCTATAAAGACATAATTAGTTAAGATAAGGTCTTATCTAAATATTAGACAGAGTGGGGCCTAAATCTAATGACTGCAGTCCTTAGAAACTGGTCATGTGAAAACACAGAGGGAGTAATGTCACGTGGAGGCAGGCAGAAAGTGATGCTGCTACAAGATACTTAATGCCAAGGATTGCAGCAACTAATGAAGTTAGGAAGGGCAAGGAAAATTCTTTCCTAGAACCTTCAGAGGGAGTGTGGACCTGCCAATGCCTTGATTATAGACTCCTAGCTTCCACAAACACTAGAGCATACTTTCGTTGTTTTAAGCCCTCCAATTTGTAGTAACTGGTCACAGCAGCCCTAGGAAATTAATTCAGCTTCTCACCAGAGTAAATACCCTGAGATATTTTTGTTTGCATCAGTGTACGTACTGGTTATAGAGGTCTGCGGAGCGTCAGAGTTGATGTTCCCAGTTAGGTAGGCTAGGCATATATGAATATAAGTTTCCTCTGAGGCAAATTGTATTAGTTGGTTTCTTTCCAATAAAAAACAAAAAGTGTAGGTTTGAAATATTGCATGTTTTATGTTTTACCTTTGAATATAGAAATTCAATAAGATAAACAAATTAAGTAACATCAACAGTTATATTATGGATAATGTTATAATGTGACATTATTATATTATATCTAAAATAATATTGTCTATGTTGTTCACTATATTCCACAAATGAGTGAGA
>NW_005307717.1:0-802 GCF_000412655.1 Myotis brandtii
TGAACTATAACAACTTAACATATTAAAAACAGAGGTGGACTCAATGTTTACTTTTGCTGGTACCTCTGGGAGAATCTGCAATATAAATGATACAGAATCCCTCCTCCGTGAATGTGTTAAGTTTTTGGGATTGGGGAAATGAGCCAGATGGCAGGGGAAGGCATTGGTGGATACTCCAAAGGGGAGGGGGGATTTTTTTATTCAGATATAAATGAAACTTAATTATATTTTCCAAAACATTTTGTTGTGTCTTTGACTTAATTTAATCTGGAAGAAACAAAGTAGCACTAGTGAGAGTTCATCAACTAAAAATCTTCACAACAGGAAACAAGGTCTAGATTTAATTTAATTTGTTATTTAGAGTTTAATGTTGCTAAGTACTATAATGCCATAATAAATGTACCCCTTTTACAAGTGTATATTGATATAAATAGCTAGCATATTAATTAGCTATGTTTCAAAAGCAGATGTCTAAATTGATTATTTGGAACAAAGAATATGTTGCTTCATTGTAAACATTCTAGTTCCCAGACTAACCTACAAAAGCCTATTTAATACCCGGATTAGTCAAGATAGTATATTTATAGCAAAAATACAAAGTAAAACATGTTTATAACTGTTCTGTGACTTTTGTGATATAAAGAAAAATTTTTTTTGTTTTTTGAAATTCTAGTATTTGAGAATTATATTTAAGTAGTAGAAAATGGATAAAATCTTTTTCTAAATTCTGAAGGAACCCTATTTTCAAGATTTTAGAAATTAATGGAACCAGTCCTTTTCTTTCCTTCCCCTTCCTTCCTTC
>NW_005307718.1:0-802 GCF_000412655.1 Myotis brandtii
AAAAAGAATCATAACAGCTACAGTCAGGTAGCTTGAGCACAGTTATGAGCAGTGAAGCATTATGAAATAGAGTTGGAGGAGTACACAGAAGCCACATTGGGTCATGGCGAGAGGTATGGAAGATATGGAAGGCCTCGTAAGCAGTAGAGTGGTCCAGGGGCCCAAGCCCTCATTGCCACTGAAGATCTTCAGCCATTTGAGCATACAATCTCCCTGAGGCAATATTTACATTCCACTATTGTGAAACATAACCCCTATGAGAATTGCAAATCCTATCATAGTTAAAGAGAGATTAGCTCCCAAATATATGAATTATGAGAACTAAAGAGAGAAATGGACAGCAACACAGTAAGAGTAGGAGACTTTAGCCCTGGCACATGTGTCTCTGTTAAGCACCGTCCTTTTCACCAAAAGGTCACTGGCTCAATTCCCGGTTGGGGCACATGCCCGAGTTGCAGGCTTGATGCCCTCTTTCACATCAATGTTTCTCTCTCTAAAATCAATAAAAAAATACTTTTAAAAAAGAGTAGGAAACTTTAATAACTCCCCTTCAATTATGGATAAAACAACCAGAAGATCAATAAGAAAACAGGACTTGAACAACACAATTGGACGAACTGGACCTAACAGAGTGAATACACATTCTTCTCAACTGCACATGGGACATTCCAAGACATGTTAAACTACAAACCAAACCTTAATGATCTTAAGGTTAAAATCATACAAAATATCTTCTTTGACCATGTGGAATAAAACTAGAAATAAAACAAAACAGGGAAATTCACTAAAATGTGGAAGTAAA
>NW_005307719.1:0-802 GCF_000412655.1 Myotis brandtii
CCTTTATTATGAGGAGGAAACATGCATGTGCAGGTGAATAAACTAGTTAACACTGAGAGAACAACTAGTGCAAAGGCCTTGAGGTAGATAGAAGAACAAGGAGAAGGTGGATGCAACAGAAATCTAGTGAGCTTGGCAGAAAGTGAATCAGGAAAGTAGGCACTGCCAGATCAAGGTGCACTTAGCATGGCAACCTATGGTGTCTGTATTATATTTCATCCTAAATCCATTAGAAAGTTTCATGCAGGGAATGCCATGATTGATTTACAATGTAAATAAAAAGTTTTGTGTCATTTAAATCATAATGCAGTTTGCCTTTGTTAATAAGAACCAATATTTCCAAACACATAGCCTCATCCTAGTACTGTTAATTTTAACATCTTCATTAGGGTGTTTCCTCTTCTGCCCATAGAAATCTTACCCTTCACGCAAAGGCCAGTTCAATGTCCACTGTGCCCAAGGCTCTGCTGCTTGCACCTCATCCCCATGCTTCTCCAGGCATTCTGCCCTTGATTCTATTTCTGTGCTTGACACAGAATAAGTGGACATTCATCTTTATAACATCCACAGTTGTTCAAAGAGCAAGCATTTGGAGAAAAATCCTGAGCTTGGCCCATTGGCTGGGATTTTGTATGCAATGCCTTAAGGCAACCTTGCATATAGCTCCTGACAGAATAAGCAAATGGAAATCTAATCTCTCTCCTGCTGTAAACCTCTGAAGGCTTCCTTTCACAGGATAAAAAAAAAAAAATACTTCTCTAAAGCGCTTAGAGCAGCGGTTCTCAACCTGTGGGTCACGACC
>NW_005307720.1:0-802 GCF_000412655.1 Myotis brandtii
CCAAGGTTCATTGAAATGAAAAGGGTGGGCAGCCCACTGGGCCACTCCCCAGCCAAGTGATTGGCTTCACTACCAGCCACACACTGTGTGTTTCTGGCATTATATTCATAAAACGTTATGGCTCTTTAGGGCACATTGCTAATAGCAAACAGGATGAATGTTCCATCTGGTCTGGGAGAGCTCTACTTCACTGGCTTTGAGAGCAGTTTGTCAAAGTCATTTCACAGATGGAAACTCTTAACCAGAATTTCATGTACAAAGTAGCTCTACTGGGGGTGGGGGTGGGGATTTGATTTGCAATTTTGATGTAATGATAAGCTTTTCAAATAGATCCTATTATATCCTCCAAAATTCTTGGTTTTGGAGAATTTTCCCTAAAATATATGGCTCTCTTGACTCTACTGACCCATACTAACTAGTCACATGAGAAACAACCAGGAACTGGAAAATGGTGAGTCCATATACCCGGTTTACTTTGAACATCTGGATATAGAAGGAGAAGAGTGACAAATGAAGAGATGATAAAGATGAGGGGAAACTGAAGTAAGGGCTCAAAGTGAAAAGAGGATGCAAAAAAACTGCACTAAGTATAAACATCTTCATCCCACAAAGAGCTCCCACGGGTCTTAGAGGTAATGCCAGATTGCAACTTCCATCACCTGATGATTTCTGTGAAGTAATGAGTCCCAGAGAGAAAAAGATGCAGAAGGCACATACTCCAAAATCCCTGATCAATAGCAAAATGATCAGAGATCCTGGTCTTTGTCTCTCTAGAACAGTGGTTCTCAACCTTCCTAATGCC
>NW_005307721.1:0-802 GCF_000412655.1 Myotis brandtii
CATCTGGTTTCAGGGCTAATGGACACTCTGTGCCTAATGCTTTTGACAGTTTGAGTTCAAGCTGCAATATTGCATACTCCCAGTAGAGGGCGCTTGTGCTTTTCAAATCAAGCGTACCTGGGTTGTGGATGGGAAATATCTCAGTTGGCTTTCCTCTAATACTTGCGGAAACAAGAATTCCTGGTTATTTGTTGCTTTGTAGGAATTTAGGCCAGGTTTTTCTTAGCTGAGGCAATTTAAAGTAAGAAAATGGCTTGTGTGTGTGCTTTCAGGTGAGAAAGATTAAATTGGGGGACAGTGGGAGTTCGCTGAGGAATATTATCCGAGATGACAAATATCTAAAGGTAAATGTGACACTTAGTTTTATTAATCCCAGGCTGTTTTTAGAGCAATATCATCTGTAGAATAGAGTTCAAACATTTCCTAATATTTGTGGGTACCATTTATTCAGCAGTATACACTAAGAATTTGCTGTGTGCTGCAGTTTCTGGCCCTGGGGATACTGCAGAGACAAGATGAGTTCGTCCCTGCAGCCATGGAACTTACATTCTGAGGGGGGAGGGGTGGGGAGTGAAACAAGCCACCAAACAAAGGGATGATTGGTCGAGACTGCGACCTGCTAGGACAGGTGGCAGGCCGTGTGGGGAGGAGAGTGTGAGACCGCGCTACGAGCTGTGCTGTCTTAGGAGGTGGCGTTGGAACAGACCTCAGGGGGAATGGGGAGCAGCCATGTGAAGACTTAGGGGATGGTGTCCCAGTCTGAGGGTCCTGGGGTGGGAATGACAGAAGGAATGTCAGTGAA
>NW_005307722.1:0-802 GCF_000412655.1 Myotis brandtii
CCCTCAGTGGACATGCAGGACTCTTGGAAGGAAAAAGCCCCATCTGGGAAGAGAAAGGCTGAGCAGTGACTTCAGCTTCAAGCCTCTCCCAGCAGAGGCAGAATGACTTGCCCCTGGACTTATACCTCATTTCCTTGTAAAAGGGACATTTGGTAACAGAAATAGGAAATCAAAAAGTAAAAGGTAACTCTGGAAAAGCATTTGAGCAGAAAAGAGGAATCAAAATACATGTCTATATAGGTACGCAGGGGTTTCACACCCCTTGCCAACCAGACCTTTGTCATTATGGCAGAAATTCCACTCGAGTTTTTCATAAGAGGAGTAATTGGCTGTATCATTGAGAGCGGTGCAATTCTTAACACATTTGTTCTTGAGGTTGCCCTTGAAGAGCTGCAGGCCCACCAGGGCAAAGACACCCAGACAGAAGACGGTGAGGATGGTCACATCCGCCAGCTTCTTCACTGAGTGGATCAGGGCCCCCACGATGACCTTCAGCCCTATGGGAAGATGACAGCAATACTCCCACATGGATAAGGTACCACACACAGCACACACATGTGCCTGGCACACCTGCATCTTAGCCATCCTACCCTCTCACTACGTACAGGTATGAGGCGTTTTACAAACTCTATGGTAGTTCCAACCCTAGCTCCTCATATGAACCTAGTAAAGATTATTGCCCCATTGTAAAGATGAGGCAACTGATACCAGGCAATGCATTTTTTATCATCTTAAGGCTAATACATTCCTGACAATAGCAATTCAATTTTAAAAAGAATTGTTGAGCCCTAGCCGGTTTGGC
>NW_005307723.1:0-802 GCF_000412655.1 Myotis brandtii
GCCAAGAGCCGGTGCGCCTCCCGAGCGCGGGTTCATGCCACCCTGGACGGCATCTTTCCGCAGGGAGGTCGGGAGGCCCAGCATCTACAGAGGGGATTTCACCTTTGCGTCTTGGGCACGGAGGGCCAGCCGAGTTTGCAGAAGTTCCACTTGCTGTTTCACTTTGGTTGCCATGAAGATTTCATGAGTCAATGCAAATAAAGCGCCTACATTGTCCATGGCCAGCCCTCCACATAGTTGCTACCTCTTTAGGAGCCTGGGAAATGCGCCCGAGAGGTGGCAACTGAGGCTGACCTACCTCTTTCACGTCCCTCCCCCACCCTTTTTGGGACGCCCTGGGCCAAGGATAGGCACCTGCAGCCTCACACCACAGCTCCCCGCCTTGGCATCCCGCCCATCCCTGCAAACCAACCCCCCCCCCACACACACACACACACACTTTCTAGTCACCCTGGGTGGTAGGAGTAGAACTTTCCTTACAAATTCGGAAAGAGAAGTGAAGATTTTTGTAGATTATTTGAAAGTGGCTCCCCAAGAACTGCCGCCCCAGGGAGGGGCCAGGATGCTGTTTCCCTCAGGGTTTTCAGCCTCTTGCCTGGGTCCTGACCGGGTGCTGGCCAGTCCTTCCCCCGCAAGTTTATGGTCAGCTTCCAGTTTGTTACTGGAAAACCTTCACAGTCCAACTTGAGCTTGAACACTGTCCTTTCAGATTTGTCCTAGGAGGTTAATGACTGTTAATGTGAATAAAAATAATAGCTTATATTATGTATAATACACTTTAGATATGTGCTATATCTACTTA
>NW_005307724.1:0-802 GCF_000412655.1 Myotis brandtii
GCACCAGCCAATGAAATAGACCCTGGATGCACCACGTCTGATGCCAGTGCAGATGTGGAAACACGAGAAAACATGTCACACTATTCATCACACCTAATACAATGTCACCAAGTGCAGCATAACTTTTATATCATAATTTCCAAATCAGCACACTTCTAGCCGCACAGACCAAATATTAATTTCATGAGCGCAGAATACAGGTTTCATCGGGGCCACTGGCAGTTGAGATGATAACCTGCTCTCAGTCACAGCCACGGCTCCACAGAACCAGCATCTTCGGAGATGGTCTTCTTCTCGGGGTCATGCAGCAAAGCAAGAGAACTTTCATGAAATTCAGAGAAAGCACAGAGAGAAAATAAACGTGGAGAAAATACTCCAGGAATATGTGTGTTAGAACCAGTCTCTTTTTAAAAGAGAGAGCTTTGTTATTAAAGACTCATGTCTGCATATCAGAAGCACGTTACCGTCCCATCGGGTCACAGAATAAACCAAAAGCCGCCTACAACGTGCGTCATCTGGCTGTTAACAAGGCCTGTGAATTAAGTTTTTACTGTTGGCTTTATAACTGGCTTCCTTCCTCGGCCTCCTTCTCACAAAAACGAATGCAACTGGAGAGATAGAAAAGCAATCTGTTTCATTAAGCTCAGCACAGGAACAAGGCAGCTCGCTCCACACAGAGAATTAGGATTATGAAATGTCAGCGATGTTCCTACAGAATTACCGCCCCTGTGGCCAAGCCCAGCCCTTGCACTGCTTACAAGACACAAGTCCATTAGCACAAAGCCATAACCCAGGGAGCCAG
>NW_005307725.1:0-802 GCF_000412655.1 Myotis brandtii
ACACACACACACACACACACACACACAAACTCAAATAATTCCTAGAGTTTCACTCGGCCTTTCTTGATTATTCTCAAAGAAAATTCAACAGATTAAAATAGTTCAATAGGACCCTTAGTGTGTCAATCATTTTTTCATGGAGATCAATAGCCAGAAGCAATGCCTAACCCTTCTGTTTAAGAAGTAGTTAGGCTCAAACAACTTAATAATTTATGCTTAACTTAGTAACATTTAAAAACAACAATACACATAAATTAATTTTTAAATTATAAATAACCACAATTATCTACTAAGTGGATTTGTGCTCTTGGAACTTCTAAAACCATGGAATCAGATTAGATGCAGCCACCCTCATTTTCTTTTCCATGCTGATTTTTATTCACCATTCATTTTGATCACAACAATCAATGAAAACTCAGCTTCAATAAAGTGACATCAAAAAAGTAGTGCAATCTAATGTTAAAATATGAACTACCTTATGCTAGTAGTTCATATCATATCTGATCGATGCTGCATTTGCTGTGTTTTCCTTATAAATATAATATCTGCTGGACATAATCCCAAAGAGACCTTTGACACACAGAAAATTTGAATTGTGTTTCTGAAGGGCCATGACTACAACAGGGTTTCATATGTCCATGTCTGTTTTCCATGCGTTTGTTTGTCACTTCAGGGATGAATAGCCACTTGAGCCTCATTTTTCTTTTGTCCTTAAATGTACATATTCAATTTATTTCTCACATCTCCAAATATCGATCAAACACTATTGATTTGCTGCATATTTCAAAGCACAAGGAGAGCA
>NW_005307726.1:0-802 GCF_000412655.1 Myotis brandtii
GGTAGAGTCTCATGAATTTAGGCTGGGGATAATACACAAGTCTGGTCAGACTAACTTCGAAATGGCCCCGAATTCAGAAACGATGGTGCATGGGGCATAAAAAATATCCTGTGCTTTGCAGGCCAAATTGTACGTCCATGGGCTTGGTTCCACTGAGTGGCCACCTTTGTTCAAAGTAGCCAGTGTAACTCAGCCCTGAGTTAGGGTCACTTCCCTCTGGCACATGCCCTTTTTGTGCAGAGAGGATGTGGTTGTGCAGCGCTGTGGATATACTGCTGGCACAGAGGTACACAGATGTCTGGTTGGTGCTGGCAGATCCCAGGATCAGGGAGAAGCCCTCCTTCTTCTTCCTAGAGACACTGTACCCATCAGGGAAATCTCCTTTCTCATAATTGTCAACCCCATATGAGAAGTGGAGCAGCTGCAGCCCCAGAGCTGGGTCTTGTCGATACCAGAACATTCTTTCATGGTCCATATCCTGTAAACATCCCATCAAAACTTTCTCTCCCTTTCTTTTGATCAGATATCTTGGGACTTGGGTTACTTCTGCATCCATGAGACCTGTGAAAGGAGGATAAAGGAGCTTAAAAAAGGAGGTCATCAAGAAGCTTGATGAGGGAAAAGTCTTGTATCCAGGGCCTAGAAATAATAAGTTAGGAGTTCAGCACCAACTTCTCAGACTCACCTACTCCCAGGAAACAAAAGGCCACACCACAGAGGAGCCTGAGTCCCATGGCAGGTTTGAGGCACAAGTGTATTTTCTCTGAGGCCAAGGTTACAGGCTGATCATCTCTGATGTCAT
>NW_005307727.1:0-802 GCF_000412655.1 Myotis brandtii
ATGGAGTAGCTGTCAGGTGTTCTGTGATAAAAAAAAATACATTGCAAAGTACAAGCTTTTGAAATAAAGGAAGGTGGCTTATTAAAATGTTCTTAGTGTCTGTGATTTACTGATAACATGTGAGGTGGAAGAAAATGAATCAGTATCTGATGTTCAACTCATGGTTTAACTGTAAAGGTATAGATTAAGAAAGCAATTGTTAATGTCTCCTAACTAAAAAATAAAGCTGTATAACACAAAACATATACACTGTTTTTATTCTAGAATATCAGTAAAGAGTCATGTTTCCATGTCTATTATTTTTTAAGTCCCACTCAAATCATAACAGATCAAATGAGAAATGCATGTCACATGTCATTATAGAATTTAAATTCAGTACCAGTTATTAGACCTTTCAAAGCAAATTAACATCCACTAGTTCTCATAAAAATAGATGCCTCTTTACTAAAAACTCAAACATTTCTGAACTTCTCAATTACTTGCCCTCTTACAATATACAGTAAATTCCTGGAATCAAGTGACTTTCTCCCATTCCTCTTGGTGTTCTACAACATTCCTGCCAACGCTTACAATGGTAAATGAGCTCTGCTCATGAAGTTTATACCTTCAGAATCCAGGACAGTCACACATTTCTTGACTTGCTTCTCTCAGTGAGCAGCCTATGTCTACTTCTTTCCCTTTAATATTTTCATTATCTCTTCAAATCAACTCATAAATGAAATTGAGGTATTGTATTTCTTCTATACATGGGTTGAGCAAAAGTAGGCTTTGGCTTCTTCTAATTACAGTGAAATGTTTATCT
>NW_005307728.1:0-802 GCF_000412655.1 Myotis brandtii
CCCTTAATGTTCTTTTCAATTACCAGTTGTAGTTTGATAGATTAAGTAATTTTTAACTTGTGGTAGATTGTTACAATAAAGGAACTAAAGGGGTATTTATTTCAAGGCGCAAAATTGAGTCACTGATTCAATATCAGATATATGTGAGCTATTGCCCATACTCCATTTCTCTCCTCTGCTTACCGTACTTTCTGAATGTCTCAAAGAAACTCCTGACATGCAGAAACTCTCTCAAAGCAGAAAGAAGGGACTGCACGCACAGTTTACTTTTGAAGTGGCATTTACTTATCCCATAATACTTCCTAGATTAAAGTTATATTGGCCTCGTATAACTGTCAATTAATTGTATTTTATTTCCGTTGCATTTCTGAATATGTTAAGCTAAGAGCAAGTGACCTCATGCAAATTAAACTGGAAGAAGCTTTTCAGTCTATCAGGACTGATAAGTATATTTACTTAACAAGGGTAGGGCAAAGAGCTTTGTTTACTGACATACTTTATTGTCACTCTGCTGTACAGCTCTCATGTGGCTGTTTTATAAGACATAAAGTCTAGGTATCCTTTCAGAATCTTAGATCTTATTTTTAGCTCGCTGTAAAGTGGCTTATTGTCGTTTATTATTTCTTATTTGATTTATATAACATCTTTCCAAGAAAAAGCCCATGGACTTATTTACATAAAAAGTACACACATAAACATACACACACAAACACATACACAAACTAACACACACTCACACACACATACTCACACACATACACACATATACTCACACACTCACACACATATGCACACACTCACA
>NW_005307729.1:0-802 GCF_000412655.1 Myotis brandtii
GCTTGTCTCCTGCCTCCCCCTTCACTGTGAGCGTCTGGGACGGGGCGTGTGGCTGGGCCTGGCCCTTATGTCCCTGAATGGGGCCACCGGCTACCAGTGGGCATGTCGGGGCCCTTGTCCGGGGCAGTCTCCCTCCCGAGGGGCCTGCGCTGTTGAGCACATGCCCGCTGTCCTGGCTGCAGGGTCCAGCCAGGGCCTTTGGAGCCGGTCACCTGCCTGTGGCCGAGCCCTGTGTGGCCAGCAGATGGCGCCCCAGCCCGCCCTGTGGCTCAGCTCTGCCATCCCCGCCAGCTGCTGGTCTTTCCACCACGGTCCCCTTGTCCCGAAACTGGGCCCCTCCCAACCACTCCGAAGCTCAGTCTTGGCGGCCCTCCAGGAGGTGGTGGCCGGAGGCTGTCCCCGCAGCCACCCTCACTCCTGCCGAGCTGGCCAGGAGGGCTGTGCCTGGAAGGACCCTTCCCCACTGCCCGCTGGCACCTGCCCGCCTGCCCACACCCCCTGCCGCTCCCAGGGCTGCCTGTGCCTCTGCCCATCGCTGTGCCCATGCCTGGCCCACCTGCTGGACAGCCAGGCCCAGGGCTTGCTCCCCCCACCCTCCTGCTGCCCTGGGGCCGTTGTCACTCAGCACAGGGCTCTCTGAGCTGGGTTCTGGCCGGTCCCCCACTGACCAGTGTTCTCAGGAGTCCTGCCTGGGCCTCCCCTCGGGGGGACACTACTGGGAAGCCGAGAGGGGGCCCTGCTTGTCCTCGGGGGACGTCCACTGACCCCATCACGGTGGGCTCACAGCAGGAGCCAGGGAAGG
>NW_005307730.1:0-802 GCF_000412655.1 Myotis brandtii
AATGAATCAGTTCCAACCCTTGTGTTACTAGCGAGTCTGATTGGCTTCTCTTACATTATGAACTCAGCCCTTTGGGGAGGAGTGGCAGAGCACTTTGAGTGACAGTTCCAACCTCACTGCATCCAATAGGAAAGAAGCAGCTCCCCCTGAACATTTAGGAAGCTTTGGCTGAAAAATGACTGGGGAGAGGCTAATTATTCCCCAGGCAAAAGCAACACATGGCATCCATAGGGCCATATGGAACATCATGTCACAATTAAAATTATATTATTACTTAATGGAGAAATGCTTATGATATAATGTTGGTTATAAGCCACAAATGCAGAGCTAAACTGCTCTTCAGTAGCCTTGGAAAACATTGAGAAACACTGAGCAGACTAAAAGTATTACATGTTCTATATTAAAGACATAGATACCTGTTTGTTGTTTATAATGATGGCCCTTGAATTTAGAAATAGTCTAAGAATAGTTCCTTCAAAAGTTGTTAAAGTAAAAGGAAAAAATTTATGCATTTAGAAAAGCTAACTTTTAGTTATCTGGAAAACTCATCAGTCCTAACTTTATACTTTAGCCATGCTGAAGGTTTTATAATGTACTAGAATAAGATAGAATAAGGTTCCAATAATTAAGAATGTGTGACTGATTTATACAGAACGCTCAAGTGAAATTTTATGTATTTAGCATAACCATTTCACAAATAATGCAAATTAATGGCATAAATAAGATTCAAGAAGAGCTATGTAATTTTTAATTTTTTTATTTTTATTTTTTCTGTTCATCAGATTATTTATTCACTTGGTTT
>NW_005307731.1:0-802 GCF_000412655.1 Myotis brandtii
AGGTTGAGAACCGCTGTCTTAGACTCTCTGTCGCACTCCCAATACCTGCTTTGTGTTTAAACTCGGCATGATTACACAGAATTAGTCCGAGTTTGGAAGGCTGTGATCTAGATTTAGTTTCCTATTTCGCCACTATTCTGTGTGGCCTTGTACAGATTAACTTTCTTATCTATAAAGTGTGTAAATTAGTGCCTGCCTGGTGTAGGGGTGGTGAGCACTAGAGAGGAATTGCTTAATCTAGACCTGTGCCTTACAAATGGGAAGGAAACAATAAATGTTAACCCTTATTATTGTTGTTCTTCATTTATTCATCCAATAAATATTGATTCTGTGAGTGCAATTGTGGCAACAGTGATAACTCATAGTAATTATAGTAATTTGGATTTGCCCCAGGGCCCTGGCTACCACGCTCATTGCCCTGAAGGGAGGGTGGATTTTTAATGTAGTCAAATGCCTGGATGTTCAGAGCTAAGTGGCCTTGAAGCTTCTCCTGCTGAAGACACCCTGCCCGCACCCTCAGACCCCTCAGACCCCGTGCCGAATTCCTGTGCAGTCAGCTCTCGCATGTGGGGCTTCGGAGGCTCTCAGGCCAGTGTGTCTGGGAGAGTTTCAGTCTGGAGGCATCAAGGAGTATTAATGTGCAGCTGTGGGATCTGTCAGGAATACGAGCTGTGGTGCAACAGAAACCACCTGCGAGGCTTGTGATGTTTTGAAACGGAGTGCTGGAAAGGAGGGGCTGGGCCAAGAAACTAAAACGGGGCGCGGTTCCTGTGCAGCTCAGAGCACAGGTCCCAGGGCAGGA
>NW_005307732.1:0-802 GCF_000412655.1 Myotis brandtii
TCTTCTTCTTTTCCTTCCCTTCTCTGTAATCAATAAAAACATATTTTAAAAAAAGAATATAGGCATTAATAGAACTAGCAGTTTTTAAACATTGGAAGGCCGTATTATATTGAAACTGGCTTCTGAATTACACTTTTTTATCTCTTTGCCTGCAGATTGGCACCTGGAATAGTCTAGTCAACCCAGCCTGCTCCCAACATCACCACCTCCCTATCCTATAGCCACTACTTTCTTACTACCCTTTGCTAATTTTTTCCCTTTACAACAATATTGGTGCCATGTCTACCTCCAAGTCACGCTTGGTTATTACAAGGTGACCAACCATTTCATAATTACCAGATATACTGGCTTCTTGCAATCTTAATTTTCCTTTTAGTCTGTGGAGTGGAGGGAAGAACGAGGCAAGAAGCAAGGATGCTGCTAAGAATGCTTATACTGCTCTGGACAATGTGTGTTTGCTTTGTATTGAGGGAGGGGCAGTAAAATAAAAATCATTTGTTGTACATTGTGAAGTTAAATTTTTCTATTTATTACTTGCTTTAAAGTTACAAAAATAGAAAGACTCCCTGTTTTCTAACCAAAAAGTCAATAATTGCACAAGCTAAGTTTACAGTTGAACAAATAGGAGGAAACAGGATTAAAATAGTTTCTTCTGTGTTCTTCAAGCAACCAGTTACTCCTCAGAGACGACCGTGAGTCATGGGATCCTCTTCCATCAAATTAAAGAAGAGTTTTCTTGTACACATACACACTTTGAATCAGAAAAAAAAAGCTGCTAGTAAAATAAACTGTCATCTTGCCC
>NW_005307733.1:0-802 GCF_000412655.1 Myotis brandtii
CTGGTTCATAGGTCAACGCTCAACCACTGAGCTGTGCCCGCCCGGCTGATTCTGACTTTTTTGAGCCTGAGGTGGGAAATGCTACCGGGGGTTGGTTAACAGAGTGCAAGGAGTTAGGGGCTGCAGGCTGTCCCTCGGAGCTGTGGGGAGGACCAGCCACAACACGTGGTGGTGCATTTGACATTGAGTTCCAGGGACAAGAGCGATGCTCCCGATTTTGGGAGCAGCTGCTGCAGGTGCAGCCGGGCGCCGGGCTGGTCTGTGTTGGCGCCGGTGGGGAGATCCCCGCCTCCCCTGCCTCCCCCAACTCTGTGCTCCTCATTGCAGTCCCCAGGGTCCCGCCTCCGCCTGAGACCCCCCTGGCCCCAGCACCATGGCTACCCCAGGTCGGGACATGGAACTGAATGGCCAGGTCCGGGACCAGCCGCCTGGCCAGGTGGCCCCCAGGCTGGCCCCCCTAAACCCGGCGGAGCACCTCCCCAATGTGCCCAGCTACTGCCCCCCAATCACCCGCATCCCCGTCCTCGTCTCCCGGAGGACGACCTTGTCCAACTCCCGCTTCGCCAAGGAGACCAGGAGCTCCGTCCGTCGCCTAGGTAGCGTGAGCCCGCCCACCCAGCATGCTCGCGCCGTGATGTGTGCTTCTGCATGGCCTGGGCTGTTTCCCAGTGTGGGTGCCGTGGTCAGCACGTGGACCACTAGCTGGGCTCGTGGGAAACCACCCTTCCGCTGCTGATCAATGCCTTCCTCATGCTTTGTGGTGACTGGAGGGGCATTAGTCTCCTTCTCCCTGTGCCTAAAG
>NW_005307734.1:0-802 GCF_000412655.1 Myotis brandtii
ATAAATAAATAAATAAATAAATAAATAAATAAGGTCCCCAGGTGAATCTAATGTCAACCAAGGCAGAGACCCACTGTTCCATCCCAAGATATTAGCCGAATGGTCCCAAATACATAGAGGCTACCTTGGAGCCTGCCCCTGGAAGAGATACTCAAATAGAATGGTAGAATGGAGAGTCGATGAGAGGGAAGAATGATGCCTTTAGGACTGGGTCCTGACACATGAATCCAGAGATTTGTGCTCATGGAACTTTAGAATTGACAAGGATACTCAAACGTCACACCCAGTCGGCCCCGGGACCTCAGGGCTCACACTCCGTGGGAATTCAGGATAATGAGCGCTTCACTTCAGGCAAAATGTCAGAGGATGAAACTAGAGCCAAAATGCTGCGGTGCCCTCGTGGTGCATGGAGCTCAGGACACCTGAGTGAGTGGCGGCCGGGTCCCTGTCACCAGAGAGATAAGATGTCTGCCTCCTGGACTTAAGGTGCCTTCTGAGTGAAATAGATATAATCCTTTCTTTTCTCATATTCTAGAAGTTGTGAGAACAAAACCAGAGAGAGGTGAGAAAACGCTCGGGAAGGTGTTAAACAGTGTGAGGTACTGCTAATAGAATGGATGCAAATGCTTCCGCTGCAGTGCATAACAACGCCCAGCAGAAAAATGGGTGCAGCGGGGGACCCTGGCTGACGTCGATTCAACAGCCATTGAATGAGTGAGGGCCTACTGTGTGCCGAGCCTAAACCCTGTCCTCAAAGAACCTAGTATGAGGGGAGAGGAGGCCCAGTGTAGTTTGGAATACA
>NW_005307735.1:0-802 GCF_000412655.1 Myotis brandtii
TAAGCAATAAAAAAATTAAAAGAAAAAAAAAAGAAATCCCTTGCACAGATAGATCTACTGACTGGCTGACGTTCACTCTGTTCAGTTCTCTCACTTTCATAAAAATAAATTTTAAAATAGGCCACCAGGCAAGAGTTTAATTCTAATGGGAGTTACATTTTTTTCTTTGTACAATTCCATATTTATTATTAGTTTAAATCATTTTTAAAATTCACATATCAAGTCAGAATTATGTCTTATTATAGCTTGTTGCCTAGAAGCCTTTACCAGTTCATCTTGCAAAGAAATCCAGTTCAAATGGATCCTGGGAATTTACACACACTGGTAATTAGCTAAGCTGTGTATTTTTGTAATGCATCTCAGTGATATTGTGTCAAGATATAAAATAATGTCATATGTCAAGACTTAGGAAAATATATGCCAATGGACGATGATTTAGTTAAAAACATAGCTGGTGTAAAATAACAACAACAACAGGAAATTTTTATATAATGTAAGAAGCATGGTAAAGCATTTCGAATTGCTCTGCAGATATAGTGTGTGGATGAATGAGAGAGACGTGTAAAATGAAGCAGTCCAGGAATGTGTAGAAGTATTGCCCTCCTTACTTTGAGAACTAACTACTGACAGAATAAAAATGTGAGGAGTTGTGGGAAATGATAAAAAGAGCATGCAAAAGTTATCCTTAATTGATAGAAAAATATTGATCAGGGGTATTGGAGAAGTTGACATAGGCGCTGTGTCTCAGGTATATCTTCCTTTTGAAGCACTGAGTATTCTTGTCGCCCTGACTTTTCAGAAG
>NW_005307736.1:0-802 GCF_000412655.1 Myotis brandtii
ACTTAGCATATTAGCCTTTTATATATATAGATTTCTAGTTGCCCCACACTGGTTTGGAAAACTTCTAACTGCACCAATTCACTTGCTTTCAAGATCAAGTAATATTCTGTCCCACATATTGGAATAGGTGGGTTTTCATATTTTCTGAATCTGTTACCCACAGTTTTTCTCCTTTAACAGAGTAGACTGAAGCAAGCCACCTCTTGGAGACTGAGGCCTTCACCTTGTCCTGCCTGATCCTGGACATCATAAGGGTTTGTTCTAAGAACAGAGAATGCATGGCACCACCCATCTGTGCCCTGAGACTTCGAGTCTCATAGCAGTGCCCAGGAGTGATGTGGAACAGCGGTAACTTGAAGGGAGGAACCCAGTCCAGCTGGAAGGCCTCCTTGTGGTTTTCCATGTACTAGGAATAGAAATTTGCTATGAACAAATATATATTTTAAAGTTAATTTTCACATAGTATTTGAAATTTAATAGAACTTTTTTTTATTAAAACCAGACCTAGTACACATGTTCTTAGGTATTAAAGCCTAATACAATTACATTATTATTTGATGAAAAAGAGATTCTTTTGTCATAATAACTTTCCTTTAAAAATGGCACTGCTTTTAACTTATATTGAATTCTCTACTTTTTAATGTTATACTTCTCAGGAAAATGGTATTTTCTTGTTAAATTAATGTGTGCAGACAAGCATTTACTCTCCACACATCACCATGACCTCCTCGTAAGTCATCACTCCTAATATTTATGGCCTAAGAATGAGCTAGTTTGGGTGAGTCACATATTTACACTTAGC
>NW_005307737.1:0-802 GCF_000412655.1 Myotis brandtii
CATTTTCTAATATTAATCCTGGCGAAGTGTTCCTTTCATGAGATGACTACCTGGAATAACGCTGAGACATGAAGACCGACTTACTAAGCACCTTGTTACTTGAAAAACATACATAAAAATAGATTCCCAACTGTTTTAGAGTAGTTAGGGTGACAATAACAAAACACCATAGATTGGGTGCCTTATAAACAGAAAAAAATTATTTCTCAAAGTTCTGTAAGCTGGAAGTCCAAGATCAGGGTACCAGCATGGCCCTCTTTCTAGCTGCAAACTGACAACTGCTCAGTTGCATTCTCACCTTCCTCAGTTTCTTTTACAAGGGCACTAATTTGGGACCTAATCACCTCTCACATCCTAATACCATCCCATTAGGCATTAATTTTTTAACATATGAAATCTGGGTGACATAAACACACAAACCATAACACCAATCATGCAAAATATTTACGTTCTCCAGCTATACTTATCAACCTACCCTTTCTCTAAGACTGTCTCTCACCCCAAAATACTAGAATTGATACACAGTCTTTATATGAGCGCCAGTACTAATTAATGGTTAATTAATTAAAGCTACTAACTCTCACCATATAACCTCATTCCCTTACTTAAGTTCAGTACAGTGTTTCATTGACACCTCCATCCTTAGTCAAACATGTGTTGCACAATAATACCATCCATTCCCTTGATAAGAAGAGGAATCCCAATTAGACATCTAAACAATCTCATAGTCATACAACTTCTGTGGGCCTCTGCCTTGCTTTGAAGCTTTGATGGAATGGAACTAAAGAGATACCTGAAAAAA
>NW_005307738.1:0-802 GCF_000412655.1 Myotis brandtii
GACCCAAACGTGGACATCAAAACAGATGACAGTCATTGAAAAAACAAACAAACAATTTTTGCAATGAAGTGATGCCCATTAAGCAGATGCAGATAGAGGGCACTGGTTATAAAAGACTTGGTCGTTTTCAGGTCTTTTCTAATTTGATTTATGTACATAAATCATCATGCTTGTAGCTTAAGCATCCTAAGTGGAAAGCTTTACATAAATTAGAAATTCATTTTATGGGTTATTTTTCTGTTTTTATGTACCAACAAAGTACAATAAAATAACAGGTTAAGAGAAGATTTGAGTTTCTCTTAGCCTATTGAAGTCTCCAAGAAGTCCTAATAGAAAATCATGTGGATATTAATGAAATGATTATTTACTGAGAATGTTTGACAATGTCAGTTTTTTCATATAAAACACTGTTAATGGAAAACTATTCCTATGTAGAAAGCAAAATTATGTCAAGGAATATTCTTCTAGATACACTGACTGACCTAAGACATGGTAGACTATATAACAGAACAAGCTTAGACTATTCAAGTTAACCAGAGAAAAAATTATGAAGGATATTTGGGGCATTCCAAAGAGTACACATTTTTCATTTCATTTTAGAAATCAAGGTTGAGACTCCTATTACATGAGCAGTACATTATTTTAATTATCTCTAAATTAGAGATAAAAATGTATGCATTAACTATTCCTCCAGCATTTTTCTCATTTTTAAAATGCATATTTTCAAATTGATTCAAACTATAAGAAATTATTTTTTAAGATTTTTCTTCATGAATGCTGCTATTTAAAATGTAGCTTTTTT
>NW_005307739.1:0-802 GCF_000412655.1 Myotis brandtii
CAGGTTAGCTATGCTTTACCTATCCATACGTAAGTAAAACATGATTACAATGATTGGTGGAGTTGGGGTACACATACCTCAAACACAACAGTAGTGATGGACTCTCCATGAGATATGTTGCAGCTAAACAAAAATTTGGATTTTGTTCCTGTGTTGTCTCAAATACAACCCAACTTATGTTTCATAATTTGGTTAATACGTTACATATACCTTTGACAGTCCCATCTTATTTTAGTCAAGGACAATGCCTTTTCCCTCATGAGCCATTGGATTGTTGCCTGAGAATGTTAATTGTATGAAACAGACAACCAAGGGCCCCAGTGGCCCAGCATCTTCTACTTTTATGGGTAAAGCAGTTTCTTTTGTGTTATCTTAAGCATTTCAATTCTGTTGGTTTGTCTCTTCAAATTCAACTCTGTGGTTCAAAGTATATATTCTTTCTCTGGTTTTTCAAAAACTCAGCACCTGCTGATCTGTGCCCTGTCTCAGTCCTCAGAACTTTTGACCTCAGAATCACAAAGACCAGTCATGCTGAGTCTGAGAAGAAATATCCAATATCAGAGTTTGAGTCCAGGTTTGAGACCAAGGACTTTAGAGAACCACTGAAGTCATGGCCATGATTGAGTCAAAGCTAGAGTTAGGCCACAGTCAGACATAGAATCAAAGTTCAAGATGTGACAAATCTGAGCAAGGCTGGGCATGTGTGTGAGTGTCCTTGGGCAGAAGTAAAGTTTAAGCCTGTGGTGATTGACAAAGAAATAAATATGCTGAATTATGGAGAGCCTGTGGCCAGATTAAACCA
>NW_005307740.1:0-802 GCF_000412655.1 Myotis brandtii
TGTGTAGGATGGGAAGGGAGTAACTTGGAGAGGTTTCATGAAGAACCTGCATCTTAAAGAGTGATAAGGAATTGGGCTTAAGGAAAGGATACTACTTAATCTTGGGCTGATCTGCTCAAGTTCATTTACTTTTCAGTATTTCCAAATCCAATTATTCCTTTCTCATCACCTACTATCATTCATACCAACAAACAGGTTATCTGCTGTAAAATGGCTCATGTGTAACTCCTGTTACAAAAGTTATATATCATATTGAAACTAAGACACATTAACAGGGTGCACCTAGAAAGTTAAGCAATGTCCCTCACCCAGAGTAGAGATAAGTCCTCCAGATCTGAAATAGAAAATGTATAAAGGAAGAGACTCAGATGGAAAGTAGAAAAACACATTTGTTTTCTGCCCTTGTCTGGTAGTAACCTCTCCTTCCCTCCTCATTCTTCTCCCCTCTCCTCTCTTCCACTCCTCTCATTTCTTTCCTCTTCTCCTTTTCTTCTTCTTTCTTTTTCTTTCTTTTCTTTTTTTTTTCCTGGTAAGAATCTAAACCCATTTTCTATATTTGGAGGGTCACCATCTTAGGAGTTTTTCCCGATGGTAGAGCCTGAACATTAGGTGGCAAGTATTTGCTTAGCTTTGTTTGTAAGCAAGGCATGGACACATGACCTAGGCTGCCCATCAGATACTCTATCCCAAAGTTCAAATAAGATGGTGGAGCCTGGCCAGTGTGGTTCAGTGATTGAGCATCAATCCATGAATCAAGAGGTCACTGGTTCTATTCCCAGTCATGGCATATACCCGGGTTGTG
>NW_005307741.1:0-802 GCF_000412655.1 Myotis brandtii
CAGCTTTGAGTTGGATTCCATGAATGTCCTTTTTCTATTCCAGGGTCTGATCTGAGATCCCATGGCATTCGATTGTATTTCATTTTCCTGTATCCTTAGTCAAATCTGCCTGGCATTTTCTCAGTCTTTAAAAGGGAAGCAACTTTCTAGAAAGGAGAACAAAGCTTTTCTTTCTAATAAAAAGAACAGGGACATAGAAAATGTTTGCGTCGTTGACATCACATTCACCTCTGTCCTACATCACTGGCCACCACTGGCCACCGCTGGCTGAAATTGGGCACGCACTCTGCACTCTGGCCAGATCACTGACATGCGTATCAGGTGTGTTGAGACAAGGCTGGGTGACATATGAGATTTAGTCTGCGGTGGTAAGAAACATTGCAAATAGATAAGAAATTATAGATTGGATTGGTAATTTATTAGAATCTTGTTTTCTTCTTATTATTGCTTCTGTCAAAATAGCCCTACAAAAGATCTTTATCAACTTGACATTTTATTTTTCAAGGGTATTTTTGAAACTGACTCAACTTATAGTAATATTGTTTTCAATTGATTACATGTGTACACTGGTGAGGTTCAGTGTATTTGCTCTTTCATCTTTACCACAGGAGTGAAGGCCAAGAACAACGCCTCAGAGGTTATGAATTTTAGTCATATAATTGAAACTTTAGTATATTGGTAAAAATTGTAGCCTTAGCAATTCATGGATTTATATAGTTCCTAAAAGTAAATTTTAAGGCTTTGTTTTAGTCTATTACTAAGCTTTAGGAAGAGCTTGTGGGGAGAGAAAAACAACAGCAAT
>NW_005307742.1:0-802 GCF_000412655.1 Myotis brandtii
TCATTTCACTCTATATTATTAATTCATTTCATCCTCCAAACGATCCTACCTGGTGGACACTATTAACAGCCTAACTTGACAGATGGGGATACTGAAGCAGAAGAGAAGGTAAATAAGAAGTTGTTAAGACCTCACTTAAGTTGTTAAGACAGCCTGGGTTCACTTCCCTGAACTACTGCCCTGTAGTGCCTTTCACAGTACCTGGCTCATAGTAGGAGCTTAAGAAAGATCTGACACATTAAATGGTGAAGGGTAAGCACTTAAGAAACATGTGATTTCCGTTCTCTCTTCTGGCTTCAAATCCAAAACTCTTTTCCACCGCACTGTAGTAATCTAAATAAGAATCAAGGTCAAACTCTGAATAAAAACTCACGGACAGAGTATGTTCATTAAAACGCAAGCTGTTAACAGTGAAAAGAAAATAAAACGCAGAGACAGCACAAGGATAGCAGAAAGATTTGAGGCTCTGTGGACCACCCACGGACCACAGCTCCCTGCTTTCATGAGCTTATAAACAGGGAACACAGAATGGGGCTGCATTCTTTTTCTGAGCTTAGACTGTTTGCCACACGTTTACTTCTCCATCTTTGGCAGAGGCCAAAGAAACAAGCAGAGAATCCAGAGAACAGCGTCCAAATATAACAACCTGAGGAACAGGGCTCCTAAGAGAAGGTTAACAGTGCCCAAATCATGCCCCTTCAGGAAAGGAAGGCAAAGTGTTACCTGGTCCGAGTCCACGGTCATCATCAAGTCTCATGTCGTTACCACCTGGAGTGAGCCACAGAATAAAAATTAAGGCCCT
>NW_005307743.1:0-802 GCF_000412655.1 Myotis brandtii
AATTGATTGGTCTTTTGTGCAAAGTATGGCTCTGCTAGTGTGTATTTGACACAGAAATAAACTATACATCAACTCCAAAAAAGAAGAAAGGAAACAAAGTGGGAAGTAGACAGTTATTCCTTGCAGAGCTCTCCTGTTCGAGAAGCAATCAGAAGGGAATGAGGTTTGATTTTGTTTGCACATCATTTAGAGCAATCGGCATCCAAGTAAAGCGTGATTTTTGCTCTCGACTAACCTGTGAACCTAAGTGCAGTGACAGTTTTGAGTCATTAAAGTTTCCTGTTTTCTAGCTGCCATGAATTTCCATAGGACCAATTAGCTCTTAGATTCACTGGCCGATTCAGAAATCCTCGTGATTTGCATATATCCCTCTCCTTAATGATTTCTCTAAACTGGCTCTTTTTTTATTCTCCTGCCTCGCTCTATCTGCGTAGATGTATCTTCCACAGGAGTGTGAGTGACCAGTAAGTGCTGATTGCATAAAGAATGAATGAACAGATTAATGAACGAATGACTAGAGGCCATGCGCACTTGACGATTTCTCTTTGAGCAGCGCTGTGGGCGCTGTAATTCAGAGGCCAGGGAAGCAGTCATTTGTATCATTAGGGCGAAGACAGGAAAGGAAGACATCAAATCAAAATAAACTTCTCGTGGGAGGCGGCTCTTTCTTTACTCAGTAGCTGGAATATCGTAAATGCTCCGGGAGCCTTTTCATCCCGAGGCAGCATCTCCCATCTGCATTTCCCAAATGTTCACCATGACTGACAGTCCTTAAGTACCTAGTTTAATATCGGAGGCAAGA
>NW_005307744.1:0-802 GCF_000412655.1 Myotis brandtii
AAAAAAAAAAGAAATCATGAAAACCAAATAAAAGTGGAATGACATTGACATACTAGCTTCCTAGGATGAATTAGTTACAGCAATGGAACATTAAATTTCCTGCTGATTTTCCTGGTAGGCAAAACAAAATGAGAAATGCATCAAGTTAAGTAGTTCTCATTGGCAAATAAATAAAAGGAAAGGAAGCACTCAAGTTTAAGTATGAATAAAAATATTTTCTGGTACTGAATTTTAGTTGATGTTTTATCATACAGTTACCTTTATAAGGTAATACATTGGGTAGTGTCTTTGTTCATTGTTTTTCAAAATATACAGATGCTTCTCCAAATTGTTCTTTTAGATACCTGGATGAAACTAATAGATGGAGTAGGCATTTCCAGACAGACTATAGCTGTCTTAATTAGGAAAGTGGATTGGGATTGGGTAGAATGAACTCCTTTTGGGTACCAGCCACCCAGAAGATGCATTCATAATGTGAACCCAAATATCACAGCTCTCTGGCCCTTGTTGGAAAGCCTAAGGAAATTTTGGTGGAGTCCAGAGAGGACTAGTTCTATGGATTTTCACAGGGAAACACACAGAAATCTTAATTCCATTTTTATTCTGAGATTTAATACTATGGGCTCATAAAAGCTCCAATTTGGAAGTGGGGAAAAATCTGTGTTCTGACAATCGGTGCTCTTGGGAACCTGTGTTGTTAAAGTCCCAAAGGGAGACAAGGTGGGATTTCTGCTCATTGCTTCCCTCTCCTACCAGACTGGGTTAAATCTGACAAAATCCAAAGTACCAAAAATGCTAACAA
>NW_005307745.1:0-802 GCF_000412655.1 Myotis brandtii
TTGTATAAATATTCCCACCATGGTCTATTTAAACCACTAACATGGCTTCAATTGGCTTGCAAAATTTCTAAATATTTAATAATCTCCTCTTGCTAGCTGGTAGGGGCACAGCAGTGTAGTTGAAGAAAAGAAAGTACCGAAGAGATGGAGGTAAATATCCACTAACAATGTCCCAGGCACAGGGACAATTGGCTTCTTTCCAAAGGCAGCTTAGGGTCAAAATTGGAACTTCCCCAGGAAGCCTGTGTAGAGCAGCGGTCTCAATGGGGCAGGGCTGCCTCCTGGAGGATTTCTCTTCTAGGGAAATTAATGGGGAACATGTTTGTTCTCACAATTAACTGGGAGCCATGATGATTATCAAATAGAGGCCAAGGATATTAGACATTTTACAGAGATCAGGTCCCTATTGTATAACAAAAAATAATCCCGAGCTTTGCACAAATTTCCAATGTCTTCCCGATAATCTTTCAGGTTTAAAAAGAAGGAAAAAAAAACTGCTTAAAATGATCTGAGCCTAGAGCTTATCTCTGTTTTATATTTTGTATTTTTGATGTGGCATTATTATAAATAGGGGATATTCTAGGAATGTATTATGCAAATAGAAGTATATTTGCATTTGTTGTTTTAAAAATTTACCAAGAACCGTTTAAATGGACTAATACTAGAATTGCTAAATACAGTATTTTGATGCAAAATCTAACTAGTTGATGTGTCCTGAACAATGGATACAGCCGCTATGGGGCAGTGCTTCTCAAATTTCAGGTGCACATAAATCTTGTTAATATAGAACAGTGATGGCGAA
>NW_005307746.1:0-802 GCF_000412655.1 Myotis brandtii
ATAAACACTGCCTTTATAATTATTCAGAGTGTGTATATCCATTTTTGGGGACGCCCTATATATACTTTCTAAATTAGTTTTAATGTCACACAAGCAGCTTTTAAGTCTAAGGTGAGAAAAAAACAAAGGTAGCTAAGAAAAGCCCGCGGTGGGCCTCTGGTCTCCCCAAGTGTGTGGCGGGCCCACCCGAGCCCTGCCCAGGCTTAGCAGCATTGATAAGGGACCAAGTTCCTCAGGAAAAGCCAGGGGCGTCCCTGCCCCTTGGGAACCTGGTTTCCCAGGGCAGCACAGGCGTCTCGCCCAGGCCACTGTCCAGTGAAAATCCCCTCAATACCTGTTCATTAAACTCTGACCAGAAGGGGGCGCTCTCCCCAACAGACCCAGAACCAGCTTGCCCTGCGGCAGGCGGGGTTCAGTCAGCACGCTCACCTCCCAGGGTGGTGAGGGGGTGGGAGAAGCAGGCGAACAGAGAAGAGAGTTGGGAAAAGTTTATTCTTAGCAGGAATTCAAAAAAAGTGGAGGAAAGGATTGCAATATTTTCATTGGAGACTTAGTGGCACTGTTGAATTTTTTAAATGTACCTATGCATTGGTATGATTTTTTAAAGAAAAGAATAAATAGCTTTTTAAATGAGGTGGATGGTGGTGCGGGAGCTTCCTCCATGCAGCCAGCCTTTCCAGGGAGCTCCGCAGCTCTGCCTGTACTGGAGCCTCATCCGTTTTTCTCCTCCGTGATCGATGTCGTCCCCTAACCACCGGCTCCGGCCCACTCTGGCGTCTCCATCTGCTTCTCTCACAGTCAT
>NW_005307747.1:0-802 GCF_000412655.1 Myotis brandtii
AAAAACTTACTCATTGACTTTAGAGTTTTCATATCATTTTGACTTAGTAGCTATTCTTAGTAGGTAAATATAATTATCACATAATTATTTTATAAAACATAATTTTATTTTTACACAGAATGATATACATGATGGCTAAAGAAAATTCAGGAATATTTACAATATATTTTTTCTTAAATAGCATATTTACACAGTCCATGCACATAACATCTGTCAAATCAAAATCAAATTACAATAATTTGAGCATTTTTTTCTAATCTTGGCAATTCCACTATAAGCTATGTGACTTTAAGTTATATATACTTATTAGAATTTCCCAACAAAAGAACAAAGGAAAGCCTCCAGAGGAATCGGAAAATGTATTTTAAGCAGTATTTTCCTCGGAGATTGAACTTGTGGAAAAGATGTAGAGGGAGGGAGAAATAACACCATCTTTCAGAATGGGATTCCATCCCCCACATGTGGAAGGAAGTAGGGCTTTATATACACAGAGGCATATCCCTTTGTTTCCATGAAGGTCAGTGGTTTTGAGAAGATGGTGGCAAGGACTTTCAAATAGGAATAGTGGTAATGTTTCTCCATTTATATGAAAATGCACCTGCTATAGTGAGTTGCACTTAATGTCTGCTTAACTAAAACTGTGTTTCAATTCATGCATAATTTATGAAACATTTTTATGATAATAATTAATCCCACCATAAGTTTTTGTTTTCATTGGTTCTAACTGACATTTCTTAAAGCAACTTTTGAGATATTCAAGCCAATCTTCATACCAAATCCTCTTACCTGATAGTTCAAATCT
>NW_005307748.1:0-803 GCF_000412655.1 Myotis brandtii
TGAGCATTTGGTTTCCCTGGATGCTGCATATCAAATGAGAACTCTTCGATGACCTTTATAATGTACTTTAGGTGATCATTAAAAAGCGAATTTTGTCATATGGTTAGCCTGCCTCCAGCTACATAATGAATAGGAATGCATAATAAATCTTAATAGATTTGTATATAGTAAAGAAGTTAAATCATGGGCTCTGGAGTCAGACATAACTCAATTTGAATCCTATCTGCTATTTACTTGCTGTGGGAACTTACCTGAGTTACTTCCCTTCTCTGAGATTTAATTTCCTCCTATATTAAAAATAAACCTCACAGGATTGCTTTGAGAATTAAATAATACAATATATGAAAAGAACCTGTCATAATGCTTGAACATAATAATAATGCAATATTAGTATTAAAATACAATGTTTAAAATTATTTCTACATACATTATCTCCTTAAACCTCATAAAACGGTATTATTATGCCCCACCTGAGGAAACAGAGACTCAGAGTTTAAAGGATATACTTCCAAGCTACCCAGGAAGGTAGTTCAAATCCCAGGTATACTGATGTTCAGCTCAGTGAAAGTTCCCTGACATCATGGGGTAGATGACTAAGGAGCACTCCTCTTTATAAGCCATCTTCATGGCTAGTGTGATTGTTAGTTTTTGTGCATATATAGCTAGGTTATAGTACCAAGTTATCTAACCAAACACTAAACTAGGTGTTGCTATGAAGATATTTTGTAAATGTGGTTACAAAATGTGGTTAGTGTCTACTATCAGTTGACTTTAAGTTAAGGAAATCACACTCAGTGATTTTG
>NW_005307749.1:0-803 GCF_000412655.1 Myotis brandtii
GTCTTGCATAACCAACTTTTGCTTTCTTTCTAATACCAGCCTATTTCCTCATCCCTCCATCTCCTGGCAATCACCATTCTACTCTACTCACTGCTTCTATGAGTTTGACCATTTTAGATTTCTCATATAAGTGATATCAAGTGATAATTGTCCTATGTTATGTGGCTTATTTCTTTTAGCAAATACTCTCAAATGCCATCCATAGATCATATAGCAAATGACAGGGTTTCCTTATTTTTTTATGGCTGGACACATTTCATCATATATATTATCTTGAATGTCTAAACATAAATATGTTCCCTAAAATGGGAGCACAGGAAGTGTGCATGAAGCAGTCTGCCCCTGGAGATTCTGTGGCAGGAGGTTAGGGGATTTCAGACATTGATTAGAAAGAAGACAGAGACCTTCTCATTGGCTTGACCAACAACAGCATACCAGCCTCATGTTTAATGTGTGAAAAAAGGGGGAAACTGGCTCAAAAAAAGTCAAATATTGGCAGTTTCATATGGCTCAACCCATTATAACAGTTCTATAGATTATAGTCTATAGTTACGTAGATTGTATCTAAATTTTGGGAAATGTCAGTTAAGCCCAGTGCTGCAAAGTGGTGACAGGCAATGAAATAGTTCAATACAGTTTTTATTTCAGGAACTAGGGCAGAAAAGGGAAAACTCACTTCAGCCCTAGAGATATGGTTATCAGGGTTTCTCTTTACCAGTGATGTGTGAAGTCATTAGAATTTAGTTAGTTGACCCTGACTGGTTTGGCTCAGTGGATAGAGCACCCATCTGCAGACTGAAGGG
>NW_005307750.1:0-803 GCF_000412655.1 Myotis brandtii
GGGGTACTAATACCCCAGTTGTTCTTTGAAAAACTGCCTCACTTCTACAACAGTTTTAATGATTTGGGTGCTGATGACTCATAGTAGCTCCAGAGATGAACAAATGACCCAGACTTCATCAGTCAAGATAAATCTCCCAGGATCAACTTTGCTTTAGAATTCACAGGCTATGGAATGAGCAGAATGGACAGCATAATGTTGAGAGTGTGACCACTGAAGTGAAATCCCAATTCCACAGAAAACTAGCTGAGTAACCTTAACGCTTCTGGGACAGACTCTGAGGCAGCCCCCATGACCCCCATCTCCTGGTACTCACAACTTGTGTAACCCACTCCCCTTGAGTGTGGGCAGGACTTGTGTCTGGCTTCTAACCAATAAATATGACCAAGATGATGGAATGACATCACTTCTGTGATGATGTTACATAAGACTGTAACATCCATCTTTCTTTAAGACTCTGTGTAGCTCCTTGTCTTGGAAGAAGTAAGGAGCTGTGTTGGAAAGGCCATGTTTTAAGGCAACAAGGAACTGAGATGCTCGGTTCCATAGCCCAATAGTAAAGGGCTACTGCCGACAAGCATATGAGCTCAGAACCAGACCTTTCCCCACTCAAGCCTCAGATGAGACCGCAGCCCTAACCAACACTTTGATTGCAACCTTGTAAGACCCTGAGCAGAGGACCCAGTTAAACTGTGTCTGGACTTTGGCCCACAGGAATGGTGGGATAATAAATATAAGTTTGTATAAGCTGCTAAGTGTGTGGTAATTTGTCATGTAGCAATAGATAAATAATATACCCTCTC
>NW_005307751.1:0-803 GCF_000412655.1 Myotis brandtii
TGTTCAGCTGGTCTTCATCTGGTTATTCAGGGTGATTGTTCCACATTTTAATTTTAATTGCTGTTTGGTCCTGAGAGGAGGTGAGTGTGACATTCACCTACTCTGCTATCATCTTGGATCCTCCCTGATATTCATTTTCATGGGGTAGATATGGGTTCACGATAGACATCTACTACATTTCGGTTTCTTTTGTTCATTTTTGCATTTGGTTGAAATGGTTCATGAAAACTAAAATACATTCTGCAGCGAAATAAGTTATCTCTTCTCCTCAGGGCACTACAATTTAATAGAAAGGAAGGCTCATTTGGAACTTTATTGGCTTCAATCCCTCCAGGCCACAGTATAATCAGAGACCTTGAATATTTATGTCATTGCAGTGGTGTTCCTGTGATGTACTCGTGAATTGAGTACGGGACCTCAGATCCCAGACTCCACGACTGATAACCGAGCTCCCCATTATGAAGTTGTTAAGTTCATGATCTCACACTGATATTCTAAAGCTTTTGCCACCTCGCAGAACAAGTTGGCTAACTTTGCCTGCTGTAGTCTTCCTTCTCTGAACTGATCTTCCTTCACTAAAGCCTCTTACTTAGAAGGGGGTAGGAGGGTGGCATTGCCTTGGCCTCTCTTGTCAGTGCTCACAGGAGCAGGCAGCAGGAATGGCTGCCGTCCTTCAACTTCTCTTGTCTTTCATGTCCATCGGGGAAATCAGAACAACAACTTGCCTACCTCAGCACTTTATGGTTCTTTAAACTGTTTGCATGCATTTTCTTATCTCACCCTGGACATGATGCTGTGAAGTC
>NW_005307752.1:0-803 GCF_000412655.1 Myotis brandtii
GAAGATGTCTCCTTTTCTCAGTAATTTTGTGGTGACTTTGACCTTGGCTGCCAGGAATCTCAGCGTCGGATCGGAAGCTAAGCTGCGGCAATTATATGACCCTTAAGCTTTCCCTATCTGTGTTTTTCTTTTCTTGGTCACTATTTTCCTTTCTATGTTCACTGCTACTTCTTTGATGTATGCTTTTAATAAACTATCATGGAACTTTTATGGAAGTAGGTAATGGTTCCATAAGTAAATAAGTAAAGAATGCCCGGATATTTCTCTGTTCATTTAAACACCATGCCTATTGAGTTGTCCTTACTTGAGTGGCAATTCTCTTCTTGGAAGTACTGGTTGTAGCCATAGCAATAATAATGCTAATAATTATAATCATACTCATGATAAAGCTAGCGTGTATTCTGCATTTTCTGTGTATGTAAGCACTGCTGTAGGAATATTCCACATGTTACTTCAGCCGCTCAGTAACCCTTAAGCCAAGTGCCATTAGCCTCACTTTGTGGCCAAGGAAACTGAGGCTCTAAGACGATAAGGAATGTGTCTGTTACATAGCTAGTCAAAGCAAAATCACACCCAGGCGTCTCTGACTCCAGGCTGCAACAAGATATCTTCACTCTAATGGCAATGAATCATTTAAGGGAAGGGTGATACAACTAAAATAAATGCTATAGATCTAAAGCTGGTACTTTTATTTTTCTCCTTCTTCGCATCATAGTAAAGCTTTGCATCAATGTCTGTCTATAGGTGCCAACAACTGTACTTTGCCCTAGTCAAAGTCTACTGGACAGACCCATACTCAGCAT
>NW_005307753.1:0-803 GCF_000412655.1 Myotis brandtii
AGAGTCTGAAATCAACATTTCAAGGTAATCCAAAGATCTAGATATTGCTGCAGCATTCAGATATCAAGAAACAATCACAGTGCCATACCCCATTAGTGACTGAACTCTGTTAAGACTGCAAATGCCTCAAATTGGTATTCAGCTTAATCACCGATGCTGTATTACTAATTATTGCATGACACCATGCAAAATGGGACTTTTTTAAAGGCTAGCAAATGGCATTATTTTAATAAGTCATTAGGAAATTGCTTTTTGAGGATGCAATGAAAGTACAAGTTTCTCAATTAGGAGAATTATGTGGAATTGATGAGATATTTGAGCATGCATGAACTGTGGCTAGCAATCCATTTGAAGTAGGCCAAGACATTGAGAGGGCTGGCTAATGAGAAAGAGTATGATCTGATTCATCATATGAGAAAAATGATAATGGAGGCTATAAATGAAGGGCGTTGAAAGACTGCTTGTCTCCCAGCTACACTCACCAAAGTCTTGTTGGCCCATCACCTGTGTTTAGACCTGAATAAAGATGTCAAGATGGACCTAATCTTTGAGAGAATTAGGCAACTTTGTTTAGTGGTATTTATGGCCAAAAATAATAATGATTAGTTATTTGGACAATGAAAAAATATCGATGTGATGTTTGGGACTTATTTGTAAGGTGGGGAAGAGTTGTTTGAGATGGGAAGCCAGATAAGAGAAGGTGACAAGTTTGAGAATAAAAGATCTTGCTGCCCGGCAGTGTGGCTCAGTGGTTGAACATCAACCTATGAGGTCATGGTTCAATTCCCAGTCAGGGCACATGC
>NW_005307754.1:0-803 GCF_000412655.1 Myotis brandtii
TTCCTTTATAGCTCTACATTTTAAATTTGCAATTAATGATCATAATACTTGGGACAGAGACCATGACTTGTTCACTGGTCTATTTCTAGAGCCTAGCACAGTGCCTGTCACACAGTGAATTCTAAATGGATACCTGTGGAATGAGTGACATGAGAAGACCAAGGCTCAGGGAAGTGGCTAAATTGTACACAACTACTGAAACTATAGCCAGGGGCCTTTCCACTAAATACTCTGCCTTGGAAGTTCTTTTTGCCCTAAGAAATTAGAGAACATACTAGTATATGTTCTCTAATATTAAATATTAATCACATTTCAGTAAGCTAAAGGGAGGAATGCTGTCTTTCCTCCATTTTAAGATGCAAACACAAGTTTAGTGTCTTGCCTAACATCCCACATGTTCTATAATAATAAGTAGGTTGATGATAATGATAACAACAGTAATGACTTACAAAAAAAGTCAGGGCTGGACCCCTAATTTCTAGTAGCATACTGTTTAGACAGATTCCTCCACATTTTTCCTTATCCTATTTTGTTGAATAAAAACATAAAAAAGGTTTTCCAATCTACTTCTAGCATGATTGTCAGTATGTGTGCCAGTTTGTTTGTTTCATTTGACAACAAGCA
The DNA here is from genome assembly GCF_000412655.1 of Myotis brandtii. Classification (NCBI taxonomy): domain Eukaryota; kingdom Metazoa; phylum Chordata; class Mammalia; order Chiroptera; family Vespertilionidae; genus Myotis; species Myotis brandtii. The sequence goes on from NW_005307754.1 coordinate 625, forward strand.
TTTTGAGGGTAACAACTGTATTACCCGTTCTCTATATTTCCACTTTAGATCCTGGCATTACATAGCAGCAATTCAATAAATACTTATTAAATATATGAATTATGTTGCCAACATCCTTATGACTGTGTGTGCTGGTTAGTCTCTTTCTCCTAATCTATATCTATCTGAATAGTTCAAGT
>NW_005307755.1:0-803 GCF_000412655.1 Myotis brandtii
CCCCCCCCCCACTCCCAGCCTGCTCCCACCCCTTCCCTGTACCCTGTGCTGACTGGTCCCCGCCCCTCTTACTGGTCTCTGAACTTTTCTGCGTAGTGAGTCTTCACCCAGCGAGGTGCCCCAGAGTCCCACGGAGCCCCCTCCCTCCCAGGAGAAGAAGAAGGAGAAGGCACCAGAACGCAGGGTGGCAGCCCCTGCCCGGCCCCAGGGGGCCCGGGCGCAGAACCGCAAAGCCATCGTGGACAAGTTTGGAGGGTAGGATGCAGGCGAGAAATGGCTGGGCTGGGCTTTCCCAGGATGTGGGTTGGTAGGATGGAGGCCTCAGGGGGTGGGAACAGCCCAGGCCAAGGTGGGAGGGTTGACCCGGGCCTGGGGCTCCTCCCTGATGGGGCTCTCGGTGGCCTCCCACCTCTCTGGCCTGGCCTTCTCCATCCCTCGGCTCACAGGGCAGCCTCGGGCCCCACGGCCCTGTTCCGGAACACGAAGGCAGCCGGGGCAGCCATCGGCAGCGTCAAGAACATGCTCTTGGAGTGGTGCAGGGCCATGACGAGAAACTACGAGGTGGGCACGGGTGGGACCCTTCCCCAGGGCGGCAGTGCTCGGGAGGTCTGCGTGGTGCAGAGACCAGAGGGTGTGAGGCTCACGGAGGCCGCCCCTTCCCGCCACCCGCAGCACGTGGACATTCAGAACTTCTCGTCAAGCTGGAGCAGCGGCATGGCCTTCTGCGCCCTCATCCACAAGTTCTTCCCCGATGCCTTTGACTACGCCGAGCTGGACCCCACCAAGCGCCGGCACAACTTCAC
>NW_005307756.1:0-803 GCF_000412655.1 Myotis brandtii
ACACTCTATCCACTGAGCCAAACCAGCTAGGGCCTTGCACGCCTTTTAGACATTAACCTTTTGAACACTAAACTTTTCAACATTAACTAATGTCATATAATAGAGGAGGAAGGAAGTCTGTTAGATGATAAAAGTTTCTTTCTTTTTTAAAATAACTATAATGTTTTATAACTATTTTGGAATTTTGCTTCAATAACTACAATCCATAAGCAAGTCTTATCTGACAATTTCTCACCACCTTTTCCGCTAACACTGGTCCAAGTAATTATTTCTGGTTTAAACTGTTATCATAGTCTCCCACCTAACTAATGCCTCTAATTCCCTTCTACACTTAATTCCTCACTCAGCTACCATAGGGATCTTATCAATCAGATTATTTCACCCTCCAATGGCTCCATCACCCTTGCAATAAAATCATATCTTTTACCATGAGGGTAAAAATGTGATCATTGTGATCTTTGCCTCCTTCTCTATTATCTTCTCCTGCCACACTCAACTTCACTCTCTCTGTTCTAGTCCCACTGACTTTTCTTACCATTCTTCTAATGTGCCGAGCTTCCTTCCTCTGGGTCTCCCCTCCCTCTGTAATGCTTTCCACAAAAATCAATATTTCTGATTCCCTAAGTACATCACTTAAATATCCACTAAAATATCACATCCTTAGAGGTCCTTCTCTAATCACCATCATCTCAATCAATTCTTCCTCACCATCCCACCCTCTGTCACTTTTGTCTTGATATATAATGTATATCATATTTCTCTCTGGCATTGCATCATATATTCATTTATCATTATTAATATTA
>NW_005307757.1:0-803 GCF_000412655.1 Myotis brandtii
CCGTAGTTTGAGGACCCCTGCTTAACCTGTGGGAGCTAACATCTAAGTAAATGTCTCTTTATAGTTCCTGCCATATTAATTTACTTCTCCCTTCTCTAAAAAGTATTTAAGGAATCGTAGCTGCATTTGAAGATTCCCACGAACGTTTCTGTAAAGACTGAAAAGTCAGCAAATGCATAAGGAAAACAAAAGAACTGGGGGAAGGCAAGCAGACAGAGGTGGTGACTCTGCAACAAGACCGGGTTCGAGTAGGAGGCTCGAGTAGGAGGCTCATTAAACCCCTGCGCCCACAGGCACCGGCCCTCCCTTGCGAAAGGGCTTGAGTCACATTCAGATGCTGAGGTATGGGCCCCGGAGGGTCCTGCTTTCTGTGGGTGCTCCGCTGGGGAAATCCAGCTAAACCTCAGACTCTTTGCAAAATTAGAAGCACCGATAATAGTAAAAGCAGCGGGAGAGGGGAGTGGTTGGACCAAATGCAGACAGCGAAAAATGCATCTTTTGTCTCCCTGTGTGAAGACCGTCTGTGCGGGCAGGATGGAGGGCGTGGGGGAGGGCGGTGGAATCTGGGACTAGAGGCAGGGAGGGTGCTGGGCTGACATGCAGGCGGGCTGTCTGTGTTAGTTCCACTCACACACGATTGCCCCCTGTCCAGGCATCCGCCTGGGTGGACACAGCCGTGGAGAGCCACGGAAGTGGGTCGCTTTTTCTTGGCCCCTTTAAGAATATCCTTTCAATTGGAAAATGTTAGAAACTATTTTGCCCAGATGTAGCGCTGTCCACAGTAGTTCAACCTAAGTTGACAA
>NW_005307758.1:0-803 GCF_000412655.1 Myotis brandtii
AAACAAGGTTGAAACATTGCATTTGATTTTATCTCTTAAATTTCTTTCAATCTAGCATATATATTTTTTCTATGCCATGGACTAACGATATAGGTTAGTTGTCCTATAAAATGTCCCACACAGTGCAATTCTTAAGAACACCATTCCTTCATCGGCTCTTCATCTTTGAATTCCTTCAGTTGGGTTCCTTGCTCTCACTTCCTATGAAGACATCCCCATGATGTCCATGTTGCCACAACTAATAGACATGTCTCTTTCCTCGCTTTACTTAATATATTAGCATCATTTGACAGTTGACCACTCTCTATTTCTTGAAACCCACTCTTCACTTAGCTTCTGAAATCCATAATCTCCTATACTTCCTTCTATTTCAAGTATAGCTCTTTATCAGCCTCTTCCTTTTTCTACTATGACTGATCTCTAACTACTGAAATGCCCCAAGCTTCATCATGGATCTCCTCTTTTCTATCTTCCCTCTCTGCTTAGTTAATCTTACTCTAATTTAGCTCCATGATTGTGAATACTATCTACACATAGTTAACTCCAAAATCTGTATCTCTAGCCCTGAATCCTCCCAAAATTCCCGAGTTAAATTCCCAACCTCCTACCTGAACTTACATTTAAATGTTTAATGAGTACCTCAAATTTAACTTATCAAAAGTAGGACACAACTTTCCAATACCCTCTGCTTCAAAAATCCTCCTTTTACCTAGCTCAGACTTAATAAATGGTGGCATAAAACATCCAATTTCTTATGTCAAAAATTTTGAAATCATCCTTGGCTTATGTTTTCCCCTCTCAAC
>NW_005307759.1:0-803 GCF_000412655.1 Myotis brandtii
CCCCCGGGTCCTCCAGTGACTGACTCTTCTGTTACCTCCCTGACCTCATCTCTTAACACGCTCTTCCTCAGTCTCTTCCATCTAGACACAATGCCCTTGATCTTGCTTGAACACACCAGGCATACCCTGTCTTGGGCCTTAGCAATGGCTGTTACCTCTGCCTTGATGTCTTTCTCCCAGATATCTGCATGGCTAACTCTTTCATCTCTTTACAGTCTTATTCAAATACTACCTTTCCAATGAGGACTCTGATAATTTTATTTGAAATTCCAGCTTGTCTCCCTCCCACCCCTCAGCCTGTGTACTCTCAATCTCTTATCATGCTTTAAATTTTTCGTAGCCATCATTACTTTTAATATCCTGTAGACTTATTTATGTTTATTGTTCTTGCTATCATCTCTCTCTTTCTGCTAGAATTTAATTCCAAATGACAGGGCTCTTTGTTTTGTTAACCAATATGTCTTCAGCTTATAAACATAATAAGCTTTCAATAAATATTAATTTTCAAAAGTGAATGAATGATTTGGTAATTGGTAGGTGACTTCTACTAGTAGAATGGTGGTTTGCAGATAGCACTCATAAGTTCTCAGTTATTACCTTTCAGTGTCCACATCTATTGTGAAACTAAAATATTCTGAAGCATAAAATTAGGGAGAACTGACAGGGAGAGGTTAAGTAAGAAAGGAGGGAAGGCTTTGCTTTTGAAAATCTCACTGAAAATGCGTGTTTTCTCTGGTGACCTTCACTAGCTGGTGGGCACTTGTATAAGACAATATGAGATTAGAATGTGCAGGTTATGGAGT
>NW_005307760.1:0-803 GCF_000412655.1 Myotis brandtii
CACACACACACACACACACACACACACACCTCCAAGTGGGCTTAGGATTTCTTCTTCAAAGAGACGAAAAATAAAGAGAAACCCAATTCATGTTCAAAACACGTATCTTCCTTTGTGAAAAAAATACAAATAATTTCAAACAGTGAGAAAACACTAGACACTGAAGTAGGGTTGAATGGGGTTATCAATAGACTTGCCTACCTAGTAGGATAGGGGAGCTTCTCTTCATATTAAAGCTTTCACTAGGGGGCTTCTCTTCATATTAAAAGTTCTCTTCATATTAAAAATTCTAAGAAATAGTAAGAGCTGGCTAATGCAGGGAGCTCTTGTTATTTGTATCAATCAGGATTTGTAAAAAGTTTGGTTTGAGTTAGAAGCAAATGACTTAATGTTTACTACTGAGCCATTCTCTCCTCATTTTTTCTCTCGTACTCCTCTATTCCCCCACCACCACCACCACCACTTTCTTCCTAATATATTTCTCTGTGGTGTAGAGATGCACAAAAGTACATTATGTTTTATTCCATGGCACTGACTGAAATGATTATTCCTAGGTTAGCTGTGGGTAAGATGAAAAAATTCACCTAAGGACCATGACTCCATAAATAATTTCTCTGCATATGTAGGACAGTCATGCTGTCCTTTTGTTTTACTTATTTTATTTTTTGCTTTACATGCTTAGATTATGAATATGTTCCAAAACAAAAATATATAGTAAGTTTGACAACTACTATAATCATAATTGGAACAAATAGCTAAAATATTCACTGAAGGCAATAGAACAGGAAGAGAATGTAGGAAAA
>NW_005307761.1:0-803 GCF_000412655.1 Myotis brandtii
GCGGAGTCGATGGGCTGAAATGTACACTTGGTCCATTCCTCTCCATGGCAAACAATTTCCATTCCGAAGGCCCATTCCCCTTGGAGGATATGGGATTTATGACAGGAGACTGGATTTATGGTTTCTCATCGACTTAAATGATTTCTTATTAACTCAAACTCCAGAGAATTCAGGATGCCTTTACACCCACGTGGAATATTCCACCTGGAAATAAATCTCAGTGAATACATGGTTCCCTGGCGTCAGGCCAACGTTCTGGGGTCTGACCTGGTGCTGAGGACAGGATCTGTCCCAGGCTGTCTCCCAGCTACTCTGGCACCTGCCGAACTGTGTCTCTCCAGCTGGGCCAGTCCCCCCGGCCACTGTGGCTGGGCTGCCCCTCAAGGTTACCCAAGCTCAGCCCCGCTCAGACCCTGTGTCATGGTGGGGGTACGAGAGAAGGGCGGAGAGGGGCTGTTCGATTCTCTTTGCCGTTTGGGGATTTTCCTCGGCAGGAAGTTCTAGGGCTCCCTGGACTGCATCCCTGGGGTCCTGCTGCTTCTATGCGCTCCCCGCTGGAGGCAGGACACAGGTCCCTCTGCTCTCTGTCACAGACGCCTCCCCAGATTTGGCCTTCGGAGGTGGCCCTCTGCCTTGCCTCTCCCTCCCAGTCCAGACAAATCTCTTAAAATCGACAGAACTGGGGAAACCCACTCTCCCAATCCTGTTGATTTGTGCCTGGGCTCAGCTTCTGCAAACCAAGAACCCATATTGTGGGCGAAGGATCACAGGGAACACAGTGCGCTGGGGGTGGACAGCAGAGG
>NW_005307762.1:0-803 GCF_000412655.1 Myotis brandtii
GGACTGCGAGAGGGTGCAGGCCGGGCTGAGGGGACCCTTCCCTTCACCCCCAGTGCACAAATGCCATGCACCAGGCTTCTAGTAAGTAATAATGGAGGAATTTTAGGAGTCTGAACAGATGGAAAATAATTGGGCACAGGCAAGAGTAGCACTGCCTTCACCTTGGAATTTGTCAGAAATACCCACCCCAAAAACTTTTGCATCTGAATCTGTATTTTAACAACCTCCCCTCTGACTGATGTGCACATTAAACTGTGGGGGTCAGTTGGCTACAGGTCAGGGAGAACTCTATGTCATTGCTGTAAGCTAAAGACACAGTGTAGAAGAGGAAAAAAGCTATTCATATAGAAATGTATAATTTTCATTATATGCTATTTCATTTATTTATTCAACATATATTTATTGAATACATGTCATGTGTAGAAAACTGTTTTATGAGCTGAGGATACTGCAGAAAATAAACAAAAATATCTTACCTCATGGAATTTACTCTAACAGTAACTAGCTATCTCATACTGAGTGCTTGATAGGTACTAAAAATTGGTCTAAGCCCTTTGTATGTATAGTTCACAAGAAAAAAAAAGTTAGTGGTAGAAGAAAATGTTAACAAATTATCTAATCAAACATGATACTAAACATTGAACATGTCAACCTAACCTTTCAAGCAGAGCTATTATTTCTAATCAATCACACATTGTCCCTCTTCCCATAAACTTATAATAATTAATTGCCCAGGACACCTTGACTTCCACATGTTACACTCATGATGTTCTATCATTCCTATTCCCTTAACTCCTGGAGTC
>NW_005307763.1:0-803 GCF_000412655.1 Myotis brandtii
GCTGATGCTCCCTCAGCCTCATTGTGTCAGAGTTTTAAACTGAGCTTTCATTATGTAGGCATGATTGATGAAACCATTGGCCACAGGATGAAACTCAATCTCCAGTCCTTCTCCCCTCCCCAAAGGTCGGGGTGGGGCTGAAATTTTCAACTCTCTAATCAAATCAGTTTTTCTGGAACCCAGTCCCCATCCTGCAGCTGTTTAAAGGCCCCTCTGCCACGATTCTAAAGAGACTTGTTATAAACAGTAAAAGACATGCCTATCACTCAAGAAATTCCAAGAATTTTTGAAGCCTGGTGCCAGGAACCAAGAACAAAGACCAAATATATTTTTTATTATGCCATAGTCATGTATCACATTCTTGCTTTCATCATGGTGATTTGGGGTCAGGCTTTCTTGTCCCCACCGGGAGCCATACTGTCACCATCTTCACATCACACCGCTGTCACTGCAGCCACCATTGGAGACCCACTATGTGCAGTGCTTCTGTGTGGCGCTTTCCAAACGCTGTGCCATTTAATCCCTGAAATAGCCTCAGGAGATGGGAATTACACTCATTTTGTAGTCAGGGAAACTACTGTTAGTGTAGGCAGCTAGGTATTAATAAAGGAAGGAAGTAGAGGGAATCAGACATTATTAAGCATATCAACTGGGAGCATGAGCCTGCTTATGTCACCAGGAAGTTACAGCTTCACACACTCCCCAGGGAACCCCTGGTCTGTTCCCCACAGATCACTGGGGGGAAGGGATAGAACATTAAAGGGGGAGATGAGCACATGCTCAGTAGGAGCCAAGATGGTGAC
>NW_005307764.1:0-803 GCF_000412655.1 Myotis brandtii
CCCCCCCCATAAGTAGTCTATGACCTGATACATTATACATGAACAAATAAAATTTGCATCTTTGGGTTAAATAGAGGCAGAGAGATCAGAATACAGGAAGAAAATTGTGTCCCTGTTCAAGATTTTATTCTGTGAAGTTAAGTAAAATTGTCATTATAATGCATTGTTTTTGTTGCCTACATATTTTCTCATTTTATAAGCATTAATTGCATGCTATATAAAAATGTTAAAATTAGGAAAATAAAAGAAAAATGTGATATGATTGTTATCTAAGAATTGCATGGGTGGAATTTATCTGTTGCTAGCGGGAGTGGGGTTCTTGGGGCACCACTGGAATAAGAATTTTCAGAGCTCCTCCATGGGAGAATAAAATATTGTAGAAAGGTTTATTTGCATGGAATGATCTCCCTCAGTTTCCAATGTCCCGTTTCCCTTAAACTGGTCCTGGGAAAGGTGCAGCTAGGGATCCAGCAGAGCTAAAAGCAAAGCCAATGTCCGAAGTTTCCATTCCATGGTGGAGTTGAGTCTGGCACAGCATCAAACTAATTGTAGTCCCTCAGTCCATTGTGTGTTGGATCCACATGGCTGTGGGCCATGTGGCTGAGTGTAGACATGAGAGCCCTGCAAGCCAGGAGTCAGGTGGGAGCAGCAAAAGCCAGAGAAGCAGGGGACTCCTTGGTTCAGGAGCTTATGTTTCAGATTTCCTGCCACTGCAGTGGCCCCGTCTATTCTGGCCAATGACCTCCTCTCAGGTGTGACTGACAGCTAATCACCTTTCCTACATCATTCAGACCTTACTGGGC
>NW_005307765.1:0-803 GCF_000412655.1 Myotis brandtii
TTCTGTTAACCATTCCTTGACTCCCAAACCATGTCTCCAATGGGACCACTTTAGACCTTTCTAAAAATTCAATACAAAAGAACACTACGCGCAAACGATTGCATAACCGCATTTGTTGATGTCTTTACAAAACGGCTGCCTGATGTCTGTCCACATATTCAAGAGCATCAGAGCACTAGTGGGGCCCTTGGGGCTCATCCATGTAACCCTCTATCTTACAGATAAGGAGACAGAAATTCAGCTGGTGTAGTGATGTGCTCAGGTCATGTAGCAAGCTGGAGTCTTGGCTGAGAGGTGTGTGTCCGTTTCTGGTGCCAGGAGCACACAATATAAAAAAGCTTTGAGGGGAGGGCACATCCCAGTAGCATAGGAATCTGCCCTGAAGTTTCTGTTCAGATGGGGAGCCTGGCCATACCGGTGACCGAAGTCCCTGCCTCCTTATGAACTTGGAGTCCATCTCAAAGGTTCTGATGCAAACACAGTGCAGCTCCCTGCTTCAAGGCTCAGTTTCAGGTCTGCTTCCTCCAGGAAGTTGACCCTGAGTTTTCCAACATGCACCAGTTCCTCTCTTCATTCACTTCTTTACATTTTTTTATTGCCTCTCCCACTCCACTTTGACCTTCTGGACATACACCTCTAAGAAAAGGGAATTAGCATGTTTTGAACACCCGCTTTAGGCCAGAATTTGCATGATCCTCTTACTTAAGCCTCTCAACAACCATGAAAGGGACACCATCATCCTTCCTCGGAAGGCAAGGCGCTAGGTCTCAGAGAGGAGAGGAGGCTTGCTCAAGTCCACACAG
>NW_005307766.1:0-803 GCF_000412655.1 Myotis brandtii
GTAAAGAAGACTGGGGGCAATCAGGCCAGCAGGCCCTGCAGAGGGTCCAGGTGTTGCCAGGCACTGCCAAAGGTACAGAAATGCCGGGTACTGGGGAGGAGGCTGCAAACCCCTCCCTGCCTTCCAGATGAGCCAATCTTATCCACTAGCTAAGGAAGTTAGTAAAGGTTACCTAGGCCTTGTCCTGTCTCAGGCATCCTAGTTGCTTTCTCCTGTATGAGTTCCTTAGGGACTCTGAGTTGACTTTCTTAATGAAGTTATCATTACTTCATTCCCAGGAAATCAAGGCTAGTGTTGCCATGGGAGGAGTAGGAAGTGTCCTCTGTGTTCCCTCCCTCTCGGGGAACAGGACACTAATCCAGTTGAATTAGGCCCTACTTAACCCCAATTACTCATTTAACCTTAATTACTTCCTTAGAGGCCTCCTCTCCAAATACGGCCACAGGGGTGGGTTAGATTTCAGCTCATAAATTTTGGAGGATCAGATATATTCAGTCCATAACAATAACCTCATTCATCCTGAGAGGGTAAGAGTTCAAAGCATCATTCACCATTTCTCCCATAAAATGTTCTAAAGAGGCGAATCAGGTGGCATAAAAGAGATATTCATGTCTGTCCACATAAAAGAATTTTTCCCTACTTGAAGAGCACATCTAGTTATAGGTATCATGCTTGCCCCTTAGTAGGCGCTCACAAATATTTATTACATGAATATGTAGCATTCGGCCCATAACATTTCTTGGACTGTTAAGGCTCAAATGAAGTGGTAAATGAAATGCTGTGTGGTGGCATGATTTCAGAGC
>NW_005307767.1:0-803 GCF_000412655.1 Myotis brandtii
AGTCTCCTCAGATCCCTGGTCCTGCTTTTTTCTCTTCTTGTGTTGGCCACTGCCTGTGAGCAGTGGAGGAGCTGAATGATCAGGCAACTTCCCTTCTCATCTTCCAAAGCATCATGTTGAGAACTGCTTCTCAGTTGACTCCTGATGGTTGGGGGGAGAAAGTGGGCAGCCCTCAGACACCCAGCCACACTTCCGGGGTGGTCTCAGCCGGGGCTTCAGGGTCCCCTGGTTTGGAACAGCCAGGCAGGCCCAAGCGGGTGATCCAGGCCGCAGAAGATGCAGAGCGAACCCAGGCTCCTGGGAGAGTGTCCCTCTCCACCCCGCTGTGTCTCCATCCTCAGACCCTGCCTGCCACGAGTTGCGTGACGGTCCCCAGTGTCACGGAGAATGTGGCCGAGTCGTTGCCTCCTGGCACCGGGTGTTCACGGGACCATCACCACGAAAGCCGCCTGGGGCTGGCTGTGTGGAATCCCCAAGGCACCCTCGCTGAGGTCCCCGTGGCAGGAGGGTTCAGCTCAGGAAGAAAATTTAGGGGAGGCCCCCGCCCATCCACACTCCTCCCTGTGGGGGAGGGCTGGCCGGGAGGGCAGGCTGAGGTGCTGCTGTAAATCCCAATAACTGTGGTTTGATTCTGCAGGTATGTATCAGAAAATATAAAGCTAGGCAATTTGTCGGCTCTTCGAACTTTCAGAGTCCTGAGAGCTCTAAAAACTATTTCAGTCATCCCAGGTAAGACGCCAGGCGCGCCTCACAGATCTCAGCGACAAGTGACTCTCTCTCTGTCTCCCCCCCCCCCCCCCCCC
>NW_005307768.1:0-803 GCF_000412655.1 Myotis brandtii
AAGTGTGTGTGTGAGTGTGTGTTTGTGTGTGTAGGTTTGAGTGCATGAAATATTTCATAATTTACAGATTGCTCACTGATAAAGCAAATTCAAACAAAATACAGATTATTAACATTGTGGATGCCATATATTACATGGACAGGCATAGGAATGTTGTAGGGAAATGCTGGAGAGCTTAAGAGCAAGCCCCACAGTGTAAGCCCAGTTTAAGCCATTGTTTATGTCATGTACACTTACCCATTAGTCAAAACAAATCATAAATTACGTAAGACCAAAGTCAAGGAGTGAGGACATTCATTTTACACACCAAGAAGCTATGCAAGGAAGCACATGTGTAGTTGTATTACAGAGGAATGAAATGTTAGAACCAACTATGCAATTTAACAGAATAGGTATTTTCTAATTTTAAAATTTTTAAAAATCTTTATGATTAGTACTGTTTTTGCGTTTATAGTATTATTTTGCTTATCCTTGATTATTAAAAGATTAAACATGGTGTACTTTTGTCCAGGTATATTTCAGATTTTATGAGATGTAGGAATGTTATATATATATATTCCCAAATCAAGTTAATTGTCTATTATATGTTTTGTGAGTATCTTTTCTCACATCTTCTAAAGTGGCTGTCTTCACTTTTTTCTAAAATTAGAGGACCAAAATATTTTATTTTAATGTAACTGAATTTATCTATCACTTTTATAGTGGGTGCTTTTCTATTTTTTTTTTAAGTCTTCCCTGCTTGGCCAGAATGGCTCAGTGGGTAAATATTGACCTATGAACCAGGAGGTCACCATTCGATTCCC
>NW_005307769.1:0-803 GCF_000412655.1 Myotis brandtii
GGAGTGGCCCTAGTCCTAGAAGAGCACAGGAGTATGGGAAGTTCTATCAATGAACCAAGTAAGTGGTTTCACAACTAGGGAATTCATGAACTCTTTCCAAAGGGTATGTGGGTGTGGATGGTTTACAGGAAGTCAATTTCTAGATTCCACATTCTTTCTAAAATTTATGTATCTGAAAATGTTCATATGTGAAAGAAATCATCAACTTTACAAGACTTTGAGATATATTCCACTCAATTAAATAGACAAATAATCTCACATAAAACCCTAATTTATTTCTTACAAATATAAATCACACTGAATGGTAAAAGTGATTTCCATTGCAAACAATTATATCTATCATTTCATTATTTGAAAATAATAATGTTCTTGGTTTTTATCTTTTTAATAATAGTACAAAGTTGAAGTGCAAAATACTACTACTCACCCAAAGAATGCTTCTATTCTCAAAATAAGTAATATCTTTCCTTAGCCATGTTCTCATTTGGTAGAGACACAAGGTTTACCAGGCATCTGGAAACCATTCTTTTAAGATATCTTCACTGTTTCCTTTGGTGTTATTGGGAGACATCACCCGGATATTATTAATCCTCAGTTTGTTTTTCCAAAATATCAAGTCTCACATTAAATCCTTTATTCTCCATGAGGATTTCTGAAGTAATCACTTCTTGGCTAGACTACACATTTTCTATATCAAATAACTTTCTCTACATTCCAGTGTATTTTGCTTTGAGCTTCTACTTTTAAAATCCAGAATAGGGATGAAGTGCTATTTGACATAAAATGGGCTTAAACATTTTTTT
>NW_005307770.1:0-803 GCF_000412655.1 Myotis brandtii
TGGCAGATAATGAAATGTGTATACATTAGCGACATCCACAGGGTCAGCAAGACAACCCACAAAAGTACCTGAACTGATTCCGTTACATTCTTCGTGGGAGGGGGACCAACAACAGAGAAAACACGCACTCACACAAACACACCACAGAATGGAAAGCAATAAATTATGGGCCTCGTTCCAGCCTGGATGCCAAGGAAAGGCACAGCCCAAGAGCAGAGCCTCTCCAGCCACCTGCGCCCGTCTCCTCCGTCTGGCCGTGGCCAGCCCATGCTGGGGGCCTGAGCAGGGCGTGCTCTCCCGGGGAAGAGAGGAGCTTAAATATTTGGCTTCTTATCAGAGAAGAACTATATACAAAGGAAGTGGCCATACCGGCCTCAGAGGGAAGAGGGGCTCGGAGAAGGTCACTGTGGAAGGTCGCTGTGAGCCCGGGCAGTGCCAGGGCGGTCGTCACCACAGGGGAAGGCACTGGCTGAGTGCGCCGTGCAGTCTTCCCGGCCGGCCTTTCGGGAGGCCCGGGGCGAGTCTCCTGGAAGGAGCCATCCCCTAGCTCCTCCCTCCCCAACTCAAGAGTCAACCTATGGAGTTCAAGGCCTGGAATCTCTCCCTCAGGTTTCTCACTCGGCCTTGCTGGCTCGGGTCCGCTGGGTCCCCGGGATCCTCTTCCTTCGGCCAGTTCTCTGCAGACGCCTGCAGATCCTGGCCCTGCCCCCCCACGGCTGCTGGTGAGCCGGGTCCCGCAGCGGGGCCAGGCCGGGGCCCCTTCTCCAGGACGATCACCCGCCGGTTGTTCTCCAGGGCGACGT
>NW_005307771.1:0-803 GCF_000412655.1 Myotis brandtii
GAGGAACTGGCAAAAATGGTCAGAATCCACATTTGCACACCTACGGGAGTTAACCAAAGGCCTGCAGAGATCTAGGGAGCATAATATTTTTTTAAAAAAAGGCTCAATCTTGGGTATGAACAGGGGGCTTTGTCATATTTTAACTTCTCCTCTTCCCACCCCTCACTCCCAGCTCTGTGGGGACCTTAACATCCAACAGCCACAATCACTATGGAAACCAGGAGCCTGGAGGCCAATGGAGGGGGCACGGCAGGGTGGGGCTGTATCAGAGCCCCATTCTCAGAGGGATGCCTTTATGTGACATGACTTGGAGCTCATCCCATGAAAATACCCTTTTCTCCGGGGGGTGTTTGAAGAAAATAATCAGAGGCAATTATTTAAGGTTTCTGCTGCCTGTGGTGGTGGAGAAAAACTGGAGCAAACAATAGGCGAACAGGAAACAGTCGGGAACAGGTGTCCACATGGGCTCTGAACTCTGATCTGTTTCTGGGCGTCTAGACGATGATGTGCATGCAGTGACAGGTACATGCCCAGGAGACCTGAGCAGGCCCTGAGCTTTCTCCTTGGGCTGACCTTGAGGTTCGGTATGGAAAGGAAAGGCGAAGCCAAGGCAGAGTTAGTTGGAAGTTGGCTGGGTGGGTGCGGAAGACATGCTCCAACAGGCACCCAGAGGCTCCTGGCAAACACGAGGGACTCAGCTGCCAGGCATTCGGTAAAGTATCTGTCCAATCATTGGGTGGTCACGAAGGTAATACAGGGGAGACACTTCAGTGGCAACACATGATATATACAGACTTGATAAT
>NW_005307772.1:0-803 GCF_000412655.1 Myotis brandtii
GCTTCTGAGCAGGAGGTGCTTTTGCCTTTGCCTCCCTCAGGGCTCTGAGGCCCCTTCCGCTGTGGGCGCCTCCTGGCCCTCCCTAGGCTGCAGGTGGAAGCAGAGACTTGGCAGGCCCGTTGCATCCTGGGAAGACGGAGGTGCAACTCAGAGACCTAGAGAGAAAAGGGGTCCAGATGCTGAGGGCTCACCTGCTTCCTCCTGTGCTCAGCTGAGCCTGCACATGTCCCCCCAGCCCAGCCCGAGGTGCTCCTGCGTCCCCAGCCTTAACCTGAGGCCTGGGAGGACCAGGCGCCAGGGAGTCCTCTCCCCCAACCCCCCACCCCAGGTCGTCTTCTGGCCGAGGGAAGGCACTCGGTTTCGCAGGAAAGTAGATGGAGGCTTGGGCGCTGGGGGAGCCGCCAGGCCCCAGGACTGCAGCGCACACCTGGCTCAGGGCGGGGTGCCTCCAACAGCGAGAGACCTGCTGGTTCCCCAGACAAAGGCTACATCCGGGAGGAAGCTGCTGTCCTGGAAAGAGAGGACCCAATGGAGTCCTGGTGAGAGGCGTGGTGCCTGCCATTCCGGGTCCCACATCCGCCTTCCTCTCACCGGCCCCTCTGCCCCCCCTCCCGCCCCCCAACCCAGGGCGGTTCCTCGTCCTCCTCCGCGTTCTAGGCGCAGGAATGGAGGAGCCCCTGTGCCCAGAAAATCTCAGGCTTCACGGGCTGACCTGCCCCGTGGTGATGCCCAATTTCCCGGGACACCCTCGGGGCCCAGGGCGCTGGTCCCGGCCTCACCCTGACACCCTCCCCAGCCGGTGA
>NW_005307773.1:0-803 GCF_000412655.1 Myotis brandtii
GGTTGAGAACCACTGGTCTAGCACAATACAGAAGAACCACCAAGGCTGTTGCAGGGTTAACAATGTATCACTTTTATAAGTGCTTATATGCACAGTATTTAATGAGGGATACCTGATGTCCAAAGAAATGAGAAGAATAGCACATCTTATGCCTTCTGAACTCTGCCTACACAGTGTCCGTGTCTGTGACATTTCCAGTGTAACCGGAATAGCCAGCCACTTGTCACAATTAAGAGTATATCCAACAACTGACCCTATATTCCAATTTATTTAGACACTGACACATAAGCAAGGAGAGAGAAGGGAGCCAGACTCCATACACACTCACCCAGTTAACGACACTCTGAAACCCTCTTCACTCACCCCATTAACATCCTCACAGCACAGCTGAGCTGCTGGTGAGAGAGAACATGAACGGGGCGGGAGCTACACGGGGGTAGCTGAGAGACATCTGCCTGTTGGCAAAGCAGAACAACATTTGCTACCATTGCAAGCAGCGGTCCAAGGCAGAGCTGAGAAAACTACACGACACGATGGAAGGGAGAGGGGCTGGGGCTTGTTGAGTTGAAATAACGAACCTTACACACTGAATTCTGACGGTCAATGACAGACGACACCCAGAGGAAGGCATGGGGAACAGAAGTCCCACAAATCCAGGTGCGACTCGCTCTGACTGCTTTTATTTGACCACTTCTCAAAAAAAACCCAAAACTGAGTGTAACGTGGGAGAAGCCACAGACACGGCTGTCTTGCTGCATTTTAAGAATCGTCTGGCTCTGGCCGGTTTGGCTCAGTGGATAGAG
>NW_005307774.1:0-803 GCF_000412655.1 Myotis brandtii
GGGCACTGGTGGGCTGTGCACAGGGAGGCCACTGCCCTCGCACCCCCCCTGGCCCAGCTCCCTGGGGAGGGGTGGGCTGTGGGACCTCAGGTGAGGGGCCTGGGCCCTCTTAGCTGGGAGAGCCAGGGCAGGGTGTGGAGATCTCGGAGAGGAGAGGGCTGTTCCCTCGCCCCAGAGCAGAGAGAGAGAGGTGCTTCAGGAGCACAGAACGAGCCTCTGAAAGTGGACCAGGTGACAGTGTCCCTTCCAAATTCACGTCCACCTGGGACCTCAGAGTGTGGCCCGATGTGGAATAGAGTCTTTGCACAATCAGGTTAAGATGGGGTCACACTGGATGAGGGGGCATGAGCCAATGGGTTAGTGTCCTCATAAGCAGAGGCAGTTCCGACACAGAGCTGCCCCCACAGAGCTGCCCGCACAGAGCAAAGATGGCCATGTGAAGAGGGAGGTGAGACTGGAGTGATGCAGCCACAAACCGAGGCCGCCAAGGATTGCCAGCAGCCCCCAGAGCCAGGAAGAGGCAAGGATGTCTTCCCTAGAGCTTTCAGAGGGAGCCTGGCCCTGCTGACACCTTGGTTTCTGCCAGAGGTTGTGTTTCTATGACTTTAAGGCTCCCAGTTTGTGGTGCTTTGTCTCAGCAGCCCTAGCAAACTAACCCAGACAGGAGTAAGGGTGATGCAGAAGCAGCCAGTGGGGGCCGCCCGAGGAGCAGGCGGGGAGAGAGGATGCTGGCGCTGGGTGCCCTCAGCCTGGGCTTCTGCAGCGGAGTGGAGTCCTGAGCACAGGAGAGGGTGCTTCCGACG
>NW_005307775.1:0-803 GCF_000412655.1 Myotis brandtii
TCTTCTTTGCATTCCCTCTTTGGTGTTATTTCAATAGAACTCTATTCCTGTTGGGAAAACCAGGAGCTTCCTAAGAACAGTGCTCTATCTCCTTAAAGAATGAGGAAGCAATCTTTGCGTTGTAAATGACTAGAAAGGGTTAGGGTTGCTTTAATAAATATGGATAAAGCCAATGAAGGTTTACAAGTTGAATCAGATTAGCCTACATTTTATAATTTTCAGAAAACAGTTTCAGAGATTGACTCATACCTATTTTTTATTCATATTTCATATCTTTAACATGCACAGACAAGGAAGTTAGAAATGGTTCACCTCCTATGAAATAAGGACAAAATTCAAACATGACTATGTATTCTGAAGTGCAGTTGTGCCTTAGCCGGGAATTGTTGGTCAAAAAGCTGCAAGTTACTAATTCTGTTTTTGCCAAAGTCCCTTCTATATCCTAGCCTAACCCACATGATTTCCTGTTGGTTGGTTTTTTTCATAGGGTCCACCTGGTCAAAAGGGGGATCAAGGAGCCACAGAGATCATAGACTATAATGGCAACCTCCATGAAGCCTTGCAGGCAAGTGACTGCTCCCTGCCACAGAGAGTGACACTGATGAGCATAAATATCAGCTCCATACCCGCCAGGGATTCCAGAGGGCTCCACTGCTCAAACCACACCCTCTTCCTATTCTGAACCCATCCCCTTCTGCTTGCCCCAGTTTATCCTCTTTATTTCCTAGCATTTTCAATCTTCCCTTTCCTTTGTAGCTTCAGAGATGTGTAAGTCATACCTGGTTTAAACCTTGTGTTTGTTT
>NW_005307776.1:0-803 GCF_000412655.1 Myotis brandtii
TGGTCATTGAGACAGAGCCCTTGCCTGGCAGGATAGAAATAGGGGACACTCACGCAGCCCCGTGGACTCCATCCGAGATGCAGTGTTAACGGTGTCCCCGAAGAGGCAGTACCGCGGCATGGTGAGACCCACGACCCCCGCCACGCAGGGCCCTGAAACCCAAATGCATTCAGTGAGCTCCAGCAGGTCCTGGACCAGAGAAGTCCCTACGACAGTCTTTCCCTTCCCTGCCTCGACTGTCGTCCCCACCCCACATTCTGGGCTCCAGCTGGGGGAGGGCGGGTAAGGATGACGCTATCTGGAGAGGAGATGACATCTGTGTCAAGCTCCGGGATGGGGATAGGGGGACACAGATCAATCGAAGCCAGACTCTGCTCTCAGGGAGCTCCCAGCTCAGTGTGGGGCGATGTAGGAACTGTGGTCAATGCTGTGAAAAGGAAGCACCAGGACTGTGCCAACCCAGAGGGGGAACTCTGACCCAGGCCGGAGGACTTCCTAGAGGAGGTGGTGCATGAGCTGTCTTGACGGATGAGGGATGAGAGAATGAGTCAGCAGGGAACAGCAGGTGCCAAGGAGGAAGGAATAGGGGCATGAGAAGGAGGTGTCAGAGGCTCTGAGGTCTCTCCCAGACCCATCCCAGCAAACATTTAGTTGTTTGCATGACCACAGAAGGTCTCTGTCCTGCCTTTTCCATCAGACTATCAGCTCCTCAGCATGGGACTTAGATGTTCCTGACAGATGCTGAGACAAAAAAAAATGTGTGAATCTAAACATGGATTCTGTGATTTATAACATTCTAGAAC
>NW_005307777.1:0-803 GCF_000412655.1 Myotis brandtii
GGGGGGAGGGGAAGTAGAAAGAAAAAGGTTGAGAAGATAGTTTTTCGTACACAGAGCAATGATTCCTGATATTCCAGATCCCATCCACAGTCCCATGATTTCCTTTACCTACTTCTTTTCCCCATTTCTATCAAATGGATGTAACGCTTTGATAGGGTACAGTCAGGAATGCCAATCACAATCTCAACTGAGCACTAAAAATGTAGAATTTTTTTACATGCCTCCTCCTCTGAATTTATTCCTCTCTAAGTTCTTTTTGCCCAGGGAAAGGAATTTTAAAATACACCTCTCCTATCACGTCATCCAGCTTTTACCTCGGTCGGATGAAGAGTGTCTCTGCATCCCCATGACTTAGCAGCAACATCCTTCAATCCTTGTCTTTCAAGGTGCTTATGGGGATACGCAACCCTGTTAACAGAGAAAAAATAACAACAGAGAAGAGATCAGTGGAGGAGTATGGGGCTGAGATATGAAAGAAGATGGGGACCCAATGAGGAAGAAATATGCCACTGCAGGTGGCAAAAATGCTCAAGGAGACTGGGCTCTTGGTTCCATCCTCTGAATTTTCTTTTCATTTCTGTTAGAAATAGCCCTTGTTTTAAACTGAATAGACTTCTCATTTTCTTCGTGCTCATAGAAGATTGGGAGTTTAAAGGCTTTTCTCTACTGCCTCTGTTCCTCTGAGTCCAGGCTGACATAATTCCTTTAAAAAAGTGTGTAGTCTTCCTATATATCAAATTAAAATCCATTCACTTACACAAAAGTCATAGTCATTTTTTTTTCTTTCTGAGACAGCCATTTTT
>NW_005307778.1:0-803 GCF_000412655.1 Myotis brandtii
TTTTTTTCTCTTTATACTGGTATAGAAATGAATGGGTAAATATCAGTGGATGGCTCATTCCCACAGCGGGAATGGGTGTGAGGGGCAGCCTGACAATCAGAGAGATCCCCTCATGGAGTAGATAGCTAGACTCACAATGTCAGTGATATGTCTCTGCATCAGCAGTGGCAGGATGAAATAAATGACTGGGGAAAAGGCATATTTATTGTTCACAAGCTGCCCAGCACTGGCCGCTCCTTCTCAGCTAAGGCATCCTCCCTGCTCCCTTCCCTTCAGAGTGATTTCTAGTCACATAACAGTTGTCCTAGCCTAGCAAATATTAGGTCTTTCCAAGTCTCTTGTAGCCACATTTTAACCATCTGCATAGAGTCAACATGCACATATATCTATACATATAGTCACTCTCCTATGAATATTTATGGAGAGTATATAAATGCTTCCCACACAATCCCTCACATAATAGGAGAAGAATGGTGACCTGATCCCTCAACTCCATCGGAATGCAAATTATCTCACCCCGGACATGTAATTGCTCAAATACACACGTCCTAGAGAGCTGATTCTCATGTGGAGTATAGACACATTCCAGACTCTCTCATCAGTCCACCCCTCCAATAATAGTCCCCCAGTCGTTTCCCACCAGCTCTGTCCCTATCTCCCTACTGTTCTGAAAAACTGCAACAGTCATGTTTGTGCATTCTGAAACATCGTGTATGCCCAGGGAAGCTTGGCTCAGACTCTTGATAAAGTGGTTGCCTTAAGAGATGGAGGCAGCCCTAACTGGTTTGGCTCAGTGGATAGAG
>NW_005307779.1:0-803 GCF_000412655.1 Myotis brandtii
ACCCCACTCCCGTCCCCTCCCCAGGCTCTCTGCACTATTGTCTGTCCATGGACTATGCATATGTGCATATACATTCCTTGGTTAATCTCTTCCCGGCCCCCTCCTTCCCTCTGAAATATGTCAGTGTGTTGCCTTCCTTTTAAATGTTGGTGGACCTCAGGGTCCAGTTCTTTGTCCTCTTGTCATTATTCTCTACCAATGGCTATATACCAGGGACAATTGTGCTTCTCAGAGATAATTGGGAAAGTCCAGAGACAATTTTGGACATCACAAGTAGAGTGCTACTGGCATCTAGTGGGTAGAGGCCAGCGGTGTTGCTAAACATCCTACAATGCACAGGACAGCACCACACAACAAAGAATTAATTATCCAGTCCTGTCAGTAGTGCTGAGATTTAAAAAAATTGGTGCTGAGATTTAGAAACCGTGTTGTAGTTTTAAAGAGAGGGCACCGGAAAGAGGGTGGATCTTTCTAGCTTCCCCTTCTTGGGGAGCTATCTCTGAAAAGGAGGCTCCTTCTTGACTGACAACATGGTATCGGGCAAGGCTTTGTGGTTGATGCATCTAGGTTCAAACCCTAACCTCCTGAAGTGGAGATCATAATTTCCATTTTGTGGAGTTGTCTTGGTGACCAAATCAGATAATCTCCATAAAATACCAAGCACACAGTAGGTTCATAAATGTTAGCCCTTCCCTTTAAATTACATGACAAAGCCCCCTCAAGGCTGGGCTTAGCTCCTCATTTAATACTTAGGAGCTACCTACTACATAATAAAAGTTGAGTAAGTATTTGCAGGAGGAAGC
>NW_005307780.1:0-803 GCF_000412655.1 Myotis brandtii
AAGTTTGGGACTGAATAGATTTAAATAGTAAGAGACAGATTGGGAAAGCTATATAATATGCAATTCTATATGCAATTGTGTATATGCATGTGTTTGCATTTGTGCAGATCTGTACACATAAGCTATTGGATCCTCCTCAACTCCCTCATTTCTTCTCCCCTTTCAGGAAAGACCATATACCTCTACATATTTTAAAGCTTGTATATAAAATCTACAAAGAAAAGAAAAAATTATATTACTACATTTTTAACTATGCAATGCAACATAGACATTATATCTCATAAATTCACTTTTTGTCCAAGTTATACATGAGGCCTACTCACCTCTATCTAGAAATTGGTCCTGATGTGTCTCTTTATCCTAGTGTATCCTCCCTATCAAATTATAAATTGCCTTCTATAATTTGTTTCTCTAATATTCTCTGTCAATTCAAGTACTTTTGGTAGTTTTCCTTGGGAGCTTCTAAGACCTCAGTGACTGCTTTACCATTGAATTCATTCTGCTATAAAGGAGTGCTTCTCATTATAAGCTTCTTATTGTCTTACATGGTAGCGGAGTGACTATGTGACCTAAAGCTTAGTTTCTTTGAATGTCAATTTTCTCTACAAAATAGAAGTAGTATATACATTGGCATTACATTTTTTCCTACTAAAACTAATAATGTAATAAAGTATGCCTCAAATGTCTATATATTGGAATATAGGTGCAGATTCAACAAAGATGTTGAGGGGAAATTTTGACGGTTCTGTAGATACCACCTAAAAGAGGAAGTCAGACGGCCTTTTATCCAGACATGTCCTTTT
>NW_005307781.1:0-803 GCF_000412655.1 Myotis brandtii
CTTTACCTCCATAACTTGTTTCCTAAGCCTATTTCTTTTAGGAACTGCTTTTACCTCTGTGATTTTCCAAATGTTCTCTTATAAAATAAATAATAAATGTCAGTTAATAAAGTTATGGCTTTAACTTGCAGGTCAGTGCTCTCAGTCCTCTCCTTACTTGTCCCAGCATTGACAATCATTATTGAAGTTACTGAGAAATGTCTCATTCCTCAGGTGTGT
This sequence comes from Myotis brandtii, assembly GCF_000412655.1. Lineage (NCBI taxonomy): Eukaryota > Metazoa > Chordata > Mammalia > Chiroptera > Vespertilionidae > Myotis > Myotis brandtii. The sequence goes on from NW_005307781.1 coordinate 220, forward strand.
TCGGATAGAAAACCAGCTGGATATTACTATGTATTGCAGGGAGCCATTGAAGATTTGATGGGAGAGGAAAATTGTGTGCAAGGGGTATCATAGAACGCTCAGGAGGAGATTAGATGGGCTGGAGTAGAGAACATGGAGTTCAGCCTAAACCTGAGGTGATGCAGATTAGGGCTAGGCTGGCAGCCACATTGGAAAAGAAAGGGAAAAAAACACTGGAGGCAAAGGAGTTGACTGGGTGGGCACTACACCTCAAACATGTGGCTCTTTCTTCAATCAGTGATGCCAGCTGCCAAAATAAGCAAATAACAGAGACAGTTGGCACTCCAAGCCTGCCAGAGTTCTGTCTTGCACTGATGACCATCATTTCCTCCCAGATGATGTTTGTGAAAGACAGCCCGGGGACACATGAATCCCCTCAGCTCTAACCTGGTATTGTCATATCACCAGAGGGTTGCAGTTCTACTACACATTAGGTTAGTGCCCAGTCAAAGTGCTTTCAGCCTTGGCTGGTGTGGCTCAGTTAGAGCATTCTCTGGAGCATCGAGGGGTCACGGGTTTGATTCCCAGTTAGGGCACATACCCAG
>NW_005307782.1:0-803 GCF_000412655.1 Myotis brandtii
TGAATGAATGAATGAACCAAGTTACATTATCTCCATCGGGATCTCCAGAATGAAAGTGGGAAGAAGAGGTACAAGAAGCTGTGTTATATAAGAGGCAAGGTGAGAAGACAATAGAAACACTCAGGGATTCCTAGTGCATGACCTCAATCACTGAGCGAGCACCGGTGAAGGACGCTCTGTTCTGAATCAAAGGCAGCAGACCATCAGGAGTGGGAAGAGAGGCACCTGGGGCACTGGGCTGTTTGTCCCCGAGCGGGCAGTCCCGAGGGGTCCATCCCCACTCCACACACCCTCTACCCAGCTCTTGACACCAAGCCTCCAGCACTTGACTCTCCTCAAGACGCCTTGAACTTTTTCAAGACACTCTGTGTCCCTGGTGCACAGGGCACGGCCTGTGAAACTGGCTTTTCTGTGTTGAGAGAAGGACATCGAGTAAAGCAGATGTCAGTCGCTTTGTCTTACAGCTCAGGAAAACGATGCCCAGAAAATGAGCCCAAGGGAAGGTTTCCATTCCTTCACAAATATTAATTACATAATTTAAAAATGGCCTCTATGCCAGCACTGCCCAAAGGTGGGAGGATTCCAAGATAGAGAGGACACACAGTGTCTTTACCCTCCCAGTGGAGGAAGACAAACCCAAAAAGGAGAGGACGGGAGAGAGAGATAGAAACATTAATGATGAGAGTCTGTAAAGGACCCAAAAGAGTAGGCGGAGCAGAAATGTAGAGCCCTGTTTGACGCAACAGGAAGTCCTTGATTGAGAGCGGTAAAGAGACCCACACAACGTCACACTCACTATTAAT
>NW_005307783.1:0-803 GCF_000412655.1 Myotis brandtii
CCCCCCCGCCCACCCCCAGGCGAGGGCGGGGTTTCAGTGGAGGCGATTTTGCCCCCAGGGCACCTGCCAAAGTCTGGAGACGCATTGCTACGTGGGTTCACGCCGGGCAGGGGTGACGTCGTTCCCACGCTCCGGCTCCGTCCGCCCGACCCCCCGCGTCCGTCTTCCTTGTAAGGACCCTGGGGAGGACGCAGCCACCCCGATAATCCGGGATAATCTCATTTTAAGGTCAGCTGGTTAGTCACTTTAACTCCATCCGCAGCCTTAATCCCCCTGCCACGGACCTAATACATTCATGGGCCTGGGGATTAGCGTGGCCGGGAGCCTGGGAGGCCGCATTTGAACTCCATTAGATCAGCAAAGACTTTGCCAAATAAGGTCAGGTTCACAGGTGGGGTGCGGGGGTGGGGGGACAGAGGTTAGGGCCGGGCACCTCGTGCTGGGGGGACGCGTTGTCAGCGCCCTGCTGTGTGGGTGGTGTGGTCACAGACGCCCCACGCCGCCCCTGCTGGGGGCCTGACAGGCCTGGGAAGGAGCCTCCCCAACACGGAGCTGGGAGCCCCTCACTCCTGGCGGGTGCAGCGGCCTGGGGGCCTCTCCCGGCCTCGGGCCCTCCAGTTGGCAGCCTTCCCAGGGGTCCCCTGGAGGTCAGCCCGAGCTCACTCAAACGACACCCCTCCCCAGAGCTATCGGCCACGGCTGGACGCAGGCCGGCCCAGATGTGGGAGGTGCGGTGTAGATCCCCTCTTTTTATTTTAATTTCAGAGAAAGGAGAGGGAGAGAGAAACATCAATGATGAGAGA
>NW_005307784.1:0-803 GCF_000412655.1 Myotis brandtii
GTGTGTGTGTGTGTGTGTGTGAGATGTGGTAGGGTTTATTTCACGTGCATCTAGGTTTGTGTGTGTGTTTGCACACGGTGCTTTTGTGTATCTGTGTGCATATGGTGTGAGTTTCCCTCTCCTCGCACCCCAGGAGGCACCCGGGCAAGTGCAAACTACAAGGAACAAAGGAATAATCTGCATAGTTTAGTCTTTGATCTCTGCCACCCAGGATTCATCCCTTGCTCTCACTCCAGCTGCCAAGCTGTTTCTCCAGCCCTGTGGACTCCATCTGTGAGCTTTGTCTTCCAGAAACCTCGGCCTCTCCTTGCCCCCCAAGAGGGGAACCTGGTGGAGAAGGGTAAGGAGCCTTTACTGAGCACCTGTGGGCCCCTGAACTGGATGCTTCACATACATTCTCAGGTCTTAGCAATCCCTCAACAGTTGTTCCCACTTGGCGGTTGAGGAAGCCGATGGTCAGGGGAATTAAGCCATTTGTCTAAGGCGGTGGAGCTAGAATTTGAACTCAGGACTGCAACCAGGTTGTCTTCCTAGAGCATACCTAGCTGCCAGGTACTGAGGAGTGGAAGCTACAGCCAGAGCTCTAGGGGAGATGTCCTGGGAAACACAGACAGTCTGATGTCAGGGACAGGGGTACGAGCAGGGAGTCAGTAAATCCTCAAAGGACAGCCCTTACTCAGTTTCTATAAGGAGGCAAGATGGAGTAACCCCAGGTATCAGAGTGGTCCATGGATCAAGTGGGGGAGAGCAAGGCATGGACCAATAACACAAACAGCAAAGATGAAATACAAAGCATCTTTGCC
>NW_005307785.1:0-803 GCF_000412655.1 Myotis brandtii
GCTCCTGTGTCTGCATCTGGTAGCTGGTGTCTGGTGTACAGGGCCTACTTAGGGACCTGGGTTCCTAAACACAGATCTGAGTTCTGATTGCAGTGTTTATGGTCTCAGATGGAATTGCATTTGGCTCTTTGTCTGGGTTCTGGATTCTGTTTGGGTGTGGCTGCTTTCCTGCATTCCTGTGTGGGGTCCAGTTGCAGCTATGTCATCAGGGTCTGAAAGACGGTGTCCTGTGTCATTCTCTGGCATCTCATGCTACAGGGTCTGGCTTTGCGTCTGAAATTTAGCTTTTGGTTCGGGGTCTGTTTCTGGGGTCCCGAGTCTGTCTCTGCTGGCTGGAGTCTATTAACTGATGGTTCTTGTCTTTAGCTCCACGCCAACTGAAGTCCTTAAGTTGGGGTGCGGTGAAGACGGAGACTTCATTCAGTGCAAATAGCTCAATGGGGACACAGCATGACTGAGGACACCACGGATGCTGAGAAGCTCAGCGTTGCTACCCCGCTGTGGTCTGCTGTGCTGCTACTTAATCAGGAAGCATCATGGCTTTGGGAGGCCCTGGGGTCAGGCTGCCCGGAGTGAGTTCCCTTTCAGGCTACACAGCTCAGCTCTGTTCTGCTATAATCTGTGTGTTCTGGTCTGGTCCTGCCATCTCCTCTTTGCTCAGTCCAGATCTCTTTATCAGTCAGTTCAATGTGGGAGGGGGTTTGCAGGTCACTCCCTGAATTGAGGTTTGTCTGAGAAGTCCCTGTGTGGAAATGAACATGGGGCTTTTCTTCTTCCTCTTCTTCTTCGTCGTCCTCCTCCTC
>NW_005307786.1:0-803 GCF_000412655.1 Myotis brandtii
GAAGGGCCTTAAAAACCACCTCATCCTCCCCCTGGGGCTAGAGCATGGGTGACGAGGCTGCAGGGGTCAGCGAGCCAGGAAATGAGAGCTTGCCGTCCCATCTCCCCCCACCCCCGCTCCCTACTCACCCCCACTTCCTCTCTCCCTCATCACACGCATCACAGCTGGGGAGATGGGAGGCCGAGGGCAGGGAGCCCTCATGTGTCCACGCCGGTGTCTCCCCGCCTCAGGACCGTCCAGTGCCGGAGTGACGGCCGCTCCTGCTGGTGTGTGGGCGCCGACGGCAGGGAGGTGGTTGGCAGCAGGCAGCCCGGGCGGCCCGTGGCGTGTAAGTGTGAAAGGGGGTGACGGGGTGTCCCATGGGAAGGGGGGACCTGGCGAGGGCCACACACACCTGGGAAAGAGCTCTGGGCGTGGCACGTGACCAGGCCAGTGTCCCTCTGGGCTGCTGGTTCTCCTTGCGTGAAGCTGACAGTCCTGCACGCCAGGCCCATGTCCCACAGGGCTCCTGTGCAATCATGTGGGACCATCAAGGCACTTGGTGAGCAAGTGGGTGCGGAGTCCCTCCCCTCCGGGCCAGGGTCTGGGCCTGGGGCTGAGTCCCGCTGCGAGCAGACATTCCAGGCTGTGACCCAGAGAGCAGCTTGGGCAGCCCAAACGTGTCTCACTGAGTGTTTCTGAGGTTTGAGGCTCGGGGAACAACTTCCCTGTTAAAATAGCGACTATGATGAGAACTCAAATTAACAGTCCCTGTTTGGGGCATGACTTAGTTAAGCCTAAAACAAAGATCAGCTTAAGCTGGT
>NW_005307787.1:0-803 GCF_000412655.1 Myotis brandtii
AGTCTGTGAGACTTTCACATGTGAAGTTTCCATTGTCATTGGGACACATTACTGTTCTGCAATTGATTTATAACAATACCCAGAGAGTATTGCCAACTAAGGAAGCTCTCCAAGATTCAGTGTCCAATACTTTTTATTGGGAATCATTGTAGAAATGACTTATTGTTTGATTTTTCCACATGGTTGAACTCAAGTCTCCAGCCTCCCATTCCCTGGAAATTGAGCTGATATCATGGGCCCACCATACATCACTTTATTAGCATACATTGTCAGGTATGGTCCCAGCGGCCCATCAGGAATAACAAAGACAGTCTTATCACTCAGAAAATTCCAGAAGTGTAGAGGTTATTTCCCAGGTGCAAGGGAACAAGGCCAGACTTCTCGTTAGGCAAGGCCAAATTCTTCACTGCACCTGGATTGAGTAATTATATCAAATGCTGCTGAAAGATCACATAACTATTGAAGAAATATAACATTTTTACATGCTGATAGTGATAATTGTCTAGGGAGTAAATGTTGGCAATTATAAGGGAAAGGGAAGAATTGCTGGAACAATTTTTTTTAGTATATAAGATCAGATGGGATCTAACCCACAAGCAGGATGATTGGCGATATGTGGTTCAGCCAAGGTGAAAGACAGTGAATTGGTACAGATACTGAAAGATGGATTGTTGTGTAGAAATTCTTTACTGATGACTGTAATCTTTTTCACTGAAATATAAAGCAGAGTCATTAGATAAGAATGAGGATGGGAGAGGAGGTATTGCACATTATAAAAAAGTGAGAAAGTATGGAAAAGACTC
>NW_005307788.1:0-803 GCF_000412655.1 Myotis brandtii
CAAACTTTCTGTTAGCATATTCCTGTCTCAAGTTCTAATGATTTATACTAAAGTATTGTTCATTTTGCATGTCAGGATCAAATAAATTCAACTGTTTAAGCAAATATGCATCCAATTGAGAATTAAAGTTATATATGAGCTTGTCTTTAGCAAACAGGAAATTTTTTATTTTTGAAAATTATTTCCATTCACCTAGGCAGATTTTATTGAGAAGGTTTAAGGCAATTTTGAGTCCCTAAAGATTAGAAATTAGTTTATCTATTATTATAGAACTTCCAAACATAAAATGTTATTCTGGCTCTACTTTTCTTTCTGTAAAATAAAAAGGTAGGAGTTAACACTAAATTCTCTTTGAAATGTATAATTTTCTGTTTGGTACTAAAGCATAGTTTCATAGCATATCAATTAGAAAATACACAAAGCTTTCTTGTCTGGAAAGTTTGGAAACATTTTGTAATTAAAGCAGAAATAGATAGTCTAGATATTAGGTAATAAAAGGAAAAGGGAATTTAACCTTTTTTTCTCATTACCTTGAACTTTACAATCACAAGAAGGATTTTATGAGTAGCAACAAATACACATAGGGATAAACCACATTTTAATAATTAGTTTCAAATGCCATTCCCTTTTTAACTAGAGTTATAAAAAATAAATATAGCTAGCTGCAAATTTATCTACAGTTGACCCTCAAATAACATGTGTTTGAACTGCAGGCATCAACTTATATGTGCATTTTTGCCAATATACTGTAAATGTATTTTCTCTTTCTCACAGTTTTCTTAATAACATTTTCTTTTCTCTAG
>NW_005307789.1:0-803 GCF_000412655.1 Myotis brandtii
GTGGATGGGCTCAACAGCAGAATGGAGGGGACAGAGGAAAGAATCAGTGAACTGGAAGATAGAACAATAGATATAAATAGAACAGCAGAGCAAATAGACTGAAAACAAGCAAACAGAACCTACGCAACTGCGATAAAATAGCTAACGTTCATGTCCTCAGAAGAAGAGGAGGAAGAGACTGGGTCTGAGAAAGCACTCAAAGAAATAATGGTGGAAAACATCCCAATTTTGGCAAGAGACATAACCCTGTAGATTCAAGAAGCTGAGTAAACCACAATCCAAAGAAATCCATGGTAGGATGCATGATAGTTATACTTTTGAAAACAAGATAAAGGAACAATCTTGAAAGGGCCTAGAGAATGATGTCTTACTTACAGGAACAAAACAAATAAAATGTCAGTAGATTTCTCATATGAAACAACAGAGGCAAGAAGAAAGTGGGACAGTATATTTTTTCAAATACTGAAAGAAATGAGTGAAAATATCCTTCAGGGCTGAAGGGGAAAATCAAGTCATACTCAAAGGAAGCAAATGTAAGAGAATTGGTTGTAACTGAATTGAAGAGGAAATCACAAGTAGCTTAAGTGCTCTGAGACAGTGTTTAGGGCAAAAACACCCAGGAATGCTTTAAACGGCTAAGATGGATTTCCTTAGAAATGATACTAAAAAGAAGTTAATTTACAATACATTCATCTTGGTGTGGAGCAGAGAACATTTCAGAAAGCTGGAAACAAAGCTTATGAGGAAAAACCAAGTGAAGTAGGGCTAGACCATCTATAATAATAAAAGCATAATATGCTAAT
>NW_005307790.1:0-803 GCF_000412655.1 Myotis brandtii
GTGCTGCCTACTGAACATGAAGGCTGTTTCAAACCAGTGAATGTTGCAGGTTTTTGTATTTCATCTCAGTGGCGGAAGGTTTTAGGCAGTGATGTTGTTTCTAACAGAGAGATCTGAGTAGCTTTAAGGAAAGGCTGCTTAAACTATCAATTAAATGACCGCCATGTTTTCTGTTTTGTTATAAACATATGAATGAATACAGCAATTTTTTTGAAAAATTCCAAATAGCTGGAAGAAATTTATGTCAGAATTAGAAGGAAAGTTAATATATTATCTGCTTGACATTAATTTTAGTCTGATAAATTATATGATTAAATAAACTTGTTAAGTGAATTAAAAATGATAACTTACAACAGCATAAATAAAGATACTAGTTTATATCACTTACTTGCTACCTTTTTACTTGTTATCTGAAGTGTGGAAATTCCAAATTTGTGCCTTTAAACTGATTTTACTTTGCATGACATAAAAGCACCTTCATACTCCTGGGTGTATCTGGTAGCATTTGCAGTGGCCTGGTGTATAGAATAGGTGCTTTATTTTTTGTTGATTGAATGAGTAGGTACTTCAAGTCTACCTAATTATGGCACTTTGATGGTAGATGGAAATAATATCACTTGCAAGAGCCACTTATTTTTAGGGATAAAAGGAAACAGTAACTGCTTCCGTTCTTACGGTTTCCCTTGGAGAGAGGACATTCTCTGAATTAGTTGAATTTTCATGGTACATACAACCAAGAGGCAAGGTGTTAAACCATTCTGATGCCGTGCCATATTTATGGCCATGACCCATTCTTTTTCCCC
>NW_005307791.1:0-803 GCF_000412655.1 Myotis brandtii
ACCCAGGCTCCCGCAGGCCTGTTTCCTAGTTAAGATAATAACCTATCATCACCCCTCATCGGGTTGTTATATGGGGTTGATAATCAGTGTGATGATGTAGGTAGTGCTCTCCTAAAGTCCCCCCTGATTTTCATTGTCTCGTTCTAATTCTTATCCGCCAACACGCAGAGCTCTTGCTAAAATATGAATCGGATCATGTTGCTTCCCTTTGGAAACCTTCCAATTGCTTCCCCTATGAATGAGATTCTTACCACGGACCCAAGGCCACACCCATTGGCAGCCCATAAAGCTCAGCTTGTGCCCCAGTCCCACTCATGGATCTGCTCCAGCCACCCCAGCCTCCTTCTGGTCCTCAAGTTCGCTGCTGCATCGGGACCTTCTCTCACCCAGAGCATCACCTCCCCTCACACTGGTGGCTTCTCACGTCTCCCAGCCTCAGCTCAGAAAGCAGCTCTTCAGAAGGAAGTCATCTGCCCAAAACTGCCGGCTCCCACCCCCAGAGACTCTTTACCTCATTTTCTGAATTATTTACTTCCTTTCTCCATCAATGACGGAGGTTATCTTTGTTACTTTCATGCAGTTGTTCATGAGCTGTCTCATCAGGACAGAGTGAGCCCCGGAAGGGGAGCAAGGATCTTCTTCTCAACTGTATTGTCAGTTCCTAGAACCGTGCCTGGTGCACAATAGTCACTAAATAAATATTTGTTTTATTAAACTAAAGAAAAATAGTTAATGCAGTATCTGTTAAAAATGTTAACTGCTGCCCTGGCTCAGTTGGTTGAGTGTCATTCCATGCACCAAAA
>NW_005307792.1:0-803 GCF_000412655.1 Myotis brandtii
GGAGTTTTTCTACAACTTGAGCAGACCAACTGCAGCAAATCAATACTCTTGGATCAGGAGCTGCCACCTTCCATCTGCAGAAAAGCTGTTTTCAGCAGTAAAAGAGCTCAATTTCTTCTGTATTTACTTTAGCCAGCCTCCGGATGATAAGGCAGCATCCCCTGCCCCTGATACAGGCTCTTCACCCTGCAGGGAGGGCATCTGCCCAGGGGCCTCAGGAGGACTCTCCCAGGCACTTTCTGGAAGAAACAGACAACTGAACCAGAGGCTGCTGCAGGATGGATGACATGACCCCTCCAGCCAGAGCTATACCCACTCCAGCCTCTGTGCTCACAGCTCTGCATGCACGTCCATGCGGATCAACAAATCACTGCACTGGTCCATGCTTCCCTATCAGGGACGGTTCTCATCCATTCTCACTTAGGAGTCAGAGAGAATCTTCCCGCCCTCAGCAGCCCCATAGCTATTTTCCCTGAAAACAAGCAAAAAATCACCCAGCCCCAACCAACCAGCCATTTAGGAAGCTTCTAGAAGTGGGAAGAAAAGCACTAATTGACATCTCTTTCAGAAGAAAGTCTGGAAATTGGCTTTTCTTTAGCATCAAGGAAAATTCATCTGCCTTTCTCACCTCTTTCCTCATCCGCTCCCAGGATAAAAAGGTCTCTTGATTGTTAATCTCTCGCGGTAGGGGAATTGTCCCTTTGCCATTCCAGGTACCTGGAAAGCTTAAATCTCATTTTGAAAAGGACCCCAATTCACAAGGAGCAAAAGAATCATGCGGTATAGATATAAAATAGGAATGT
>NW_005307793.1:0-803 GCF_000412655.1 Myotis brandtii
CTTATATCTAGAACGAAAAACTAATTTTTAAAATGCATTAAAGTGCTAGCAATTCAAAGCATCCCAATGTACACTTTTTCAATATGAACTGACTTCCCCTCCCCCAAGTTTACCTATTTTGTAAACATACACGATCAATATCAGGGTTTGTTGCAAAGAAATACATATTTATCTTCAAAGTATAGGAAAAATGCAGCGACGTGCAAGGGGATTAGGAAAGTTTACTATGCTTTGAAGACTATTTTAATATTTATTTTAGTAGTTGCTCTCAAAGGGGGCACCCAAATAACTTCAAGTTCAACCTCGAGGTCATTGTGTACGCGCTGCTTTAAGCCAGAAAGGATGAGGGACCCTGGGTTGGGGTCAGGGTTGGGCTAGGGTAGGGAGAAATTCTGGGCATCCACAGCTGTAGGAAGTACTTGCTCTTTCTTAATTTTGTTTACTTAAGAAGAGAAGAGGAGGCCCACATGTCTCTTTGAAGCCCTGTGGGACTGTTTTCACTTGAGCACACAGAGAAAGCCTGTGATTGTTCCTGGAATGCTGGTCTCACCATTTATTGTCCTTGGATTTAATGCCTGCTTTGCATTTGGGATAAAGATGCATTCATTCCTGTGCCAAGAAATAAAGAATCCTATTGTCTTCCGGCCCAAATTGTTCCAGGACCCCCTTTGCATCGGAGGCTGACCAGCGCAGATAGCGTCTTGCTCAGCCCCACGATCTGGTGCCTTTTTTTAATGAGAGCTTTCCTGCCACAATACCGTTACACAGAGCAGAACGGGCGCCTGGGCACCAGGAACCTCGCC
>NW_005307794.1:0-803 GCF_000412655.1 Myotis brandtii
GGGTATATGGGGACGGGCAGATGGGTTATGCAGGAGGTCTCTGCATGCCATTTCCTCTCGCCCCTGTCAGCGTGGGTGCCCCAGAGCAGGGAATCGGGGCTGTGGACTTTGTCTGCTGAAACCTTGGCTCTGGCTGTGACTTGAGGCTGCTCTGTCCCAGCCTGGGAAGGACACTGGCCCTGTTGCCCCTCCAGCCGCACCTGCTCCTCGGTATCTGGGTCCCCGCCTTCCTCTGGTCTCCTGTGGGAGGAGGAATTCACGCAGTCTCGTTTACGACAACCATAACCAACATCTTCGCCCCACACACAAAGGCTCACGGTCTCGTTGTGGCTCCCAGCATCCTCTCCCCTGAGACTCCCAGGATTGTCCCACTCGAGACTCCCAGCAGCCCTGGGAGCCAGGGGACCAGGCATCATTCCCTCCCCAGGAGGCCCAGGAGGAAAGTGGGGCTCAGACAGGTGACTTGGTTGGCCAGGCACCTCACAGGTGATGTGTGGAGGTAGGGCTTGAAGCCACGTCTGTCTGGAGAAGCTCTTCATGCCTGATGCTGACTTGTCCCGCAGACCTGAGCTGCAGACGAGGAGAGCTGAGCTGTGGCTCTTGGCAAACAAGATCTGCTCGGCCTGAGGTCATGTCCACCCCCGGTTCTCCTCCTCCAGCCTCATTACACTCCACCTGTGAGGCACCTCCTAGCCCCCAGGCTGGTTCTGGGCTCCCATGAGGCCGTGGGTGATGTTCTCCAGCCCTCAGGGAACTCTCTCCTCTAATACCCGAGCATTCCCTGCCTCTCACACACCTGCTAC
>NW_005307795.1:0-803 GCF_000412655.1 Myotis brandtii
AGCCCCCTGAACTGAGCTTGCTCAAAACAGAATGGTATCTTGATGCAGAGATGTTCACCATTCCTGTCTAAGGGGCCTTCTTCCTGAGGTGCCTAAGTACTTTACTAAACTATTGGAAGTGACTCCAGAGGTAGAGCAGAAGATTCAATGGCCCAACCACTTTCATCCTACATTTTCCCCACATACTCGAAACGTGCTTCTCCACTTTGTCTCCTAACTCAGTGAAGGGCTTCACCATTCATCCCATTGCCCAAGCCCATAACCTATGAGCAATCCATGTCTTTTCCTCCCTCTCAATATTGGCATCCAATCACTCTCTTAACCCCTTTGATTCTACATCTGAAAGATAGAGTCTGTACATTCACCTCCATTCCACTGTCAGTTTCCAAGTAGAGGCCCCATCATCTCTTTTCTAGATTATTATAATTAATATCTCCTCCCTAATCTCCCTCTAATCTTGTAAGATGCCTCCCATCCTTGACAGCGAGACCAGCTTTTAACACACAAATCCAGCCCATCTTCAGCCCCTATGTACCCACACTGTTACAGCAGTTGTTTGGGCCTGCGTAGTCACTGCATGTAGCAGTTGTTAAATATTGAATATCATCCTGATGGCTAATGCTGTCACTCTCTTCCTTAAAAGCTTTTTCTTATTTAAAATGTATTGCTCATGGGTAATGGTCCAAACTATTTAGCAAAGCAAATAAAACAAGACAATTTTCCAAATACCAATTTGTTTGTTATCACCATTTCTACCTAATGCTTATGATTTGGGTTGTTTTCCTGAGCAGGATGCAAGGGTG
>NW_005307796.1:0-803 GCF_000412655.1 Myotis brandtii
CTAGAATGAGGAAAGTGGATGCAAACTAAAATTGGAGGTGGGACTAGAGTCAGTGTAGAGAAGGTAGTAAAATAGTGATATCTTTATTATAATTTTTAAAATGGGGAACAGGCTTATGTAAAAGAAAAACCATTGGTCCAGAAGGGAACTTGGGTTATAACCCCTGTGTTGCCGTTAACACTCTTGATCCACCACAAATAAGATATTTATCTTTTTAAAAGATATATATTTATAGATCCCTCTATTACTGTAATACTTACAGAGGAATTGTCTCTTTTCATCCAAAGTTAATCTGTGGAAAGCTTTCCAAAACATCCGTATAGTAGGATGTGATTCATGGTATTCTGGCTCATATACTGAATTCTTGAGAAAAAGAAGGAGGAAATGGGTTTTAGGGGGGAACATATAAACGTATTTCAGAAGAATTGGGGGCATTAGTTATTACCTACCTTTTCAAATTGTTGCCAGTCATAATCAGTATTTCCAATTATTGCTGTCCTTAGTTCTTCAGGATGGAAAAGTCTAAGTATCTCTTTGTCACAGACTGTATAAAATCCTCTCTGAAATTCCTCATAAACTGGCTTTACAGAAGTGTTGAAAATGTAATCAACACACTGAGAAACATAGTCGGTCCTTGAAGGAAACGAAAAAATAAAAAAAGTCCAATAACATACTTTATCAGTGCCTAAAATATTCTTGATTTTGCCCTTTTTACCATTTCTATTAAGAAAGAAAAGTAAATTCCTTCTGCTGAGCACACAACCCAGTACTACTCTAAGATATAAAAACATCTGATCAGCTAG
>NW_005307797.1:0-803 GCF_000412655.1 Myotis brandtii
TATCATTCTCCATGAATGTGCTGTTACTGGCATCGCATGATTTTCTCTGCCTGTGAACAGTTTTCTTTTTCTCTTTACTTTCCTACATTCCCACACTGTTCCACACTGAGGAACAGGAAGTAAAGTTGGGCTTGTTATTATTATCATTTTAAAGTAAATATAACTTCTGTTGGAACTTGACTAAAAGTAACTTCGACACTCCATAGAATTGCATATGTTCATTTCATTAGAAAAAGAAGACATGAGAATCTGTTAGACATGGAGAATCTTTTACCTCCATGTAAGGGGCCACACAGCATGAACACTTCAGCTGTAGGTTTTACTTGGGAACTAGAGAATTATTCTTATGCAGGAACCAACACCATCTTCTTGAACTATTCTGCCTGATTATCCTTTGATTCAAATAACCTATGTGCCTGTGAATATACTGGCTTGGATTTATTTTTCCTCTTTGTTGACCAGTTATTTCAATAAACGGCCTGAAATTTGTTAGTTTTCTAGTGCTGTGTAAAGAAAAACAATGTGAAGCCTTTTGGCACCTACTACACTGGAGGAGTGAATCATTCCCTTAGTCATAAACACAAGGATGTTTATTGAGACAGTGAGGAAATAAAAGAGCTTAAAGGGAGAAAATGAGAAAAAAACAAACCCCTTAGAATTGTTAACTTTATCCAACTGGAAATAGCAAAATAAGCAAACCATATTTTTAAATGAAAATATACCCAAGTCCTTGTATCTTGAGTTCTAAACATTGTATAGGGGGATGAATGGGGATGGATGGAGACTTGACTTGGGGTGGTGAA
>NW_005307798.1:0-803 GCF_000412655.1 Myotis brandtii
CCAACAGGAATGCATATATAGCTTCACCAAAAAACATACTAGCATGTTTGCAGCAGCATTATTTGTAATAGTCAAAATGTGGAGACCCCAATGTCTGCCTACAATCAAATGGAAGTAGAAATAGTGCAATATTCACACTTCAGGGCACTGTAGAGCAATGGGGCTGAACCATCTAGAACTGTAAGCCTGGCCTAACAGCCAGACACAAAGCACACATGCCATGTGAGTCCATCGATATAAAGTGCAAACAGTTAAAACAACGTCGGTGAGAGAAGTCATGAAGCGGAGACTTCGGAGGGAGGGGACTGGGATTCAGGTGGTTTCTGCTTCTTGATCTGGTGCTTATTACATAGACCTGTTCAGTTTGTGAAAAGCAATTGCACAGACTGTAAGTATGCAATACTTCTGTGAGAAGTTAGGATTCTTGGGTAAATGGACCAAGTAATAAGAACAATAATAAATTCAACTCTATTCATGTGCTAGGGGTGCTAGGCTTTCTCATCAAAGCTTTACAACAACCAAAAGCTGGGCACACTGACTTAAACAAACTCCTAAGCCCACCCAAACCTAGTAGCACCTGAACCCAAATGACCCATCTCCAGGCCTCGTTACATCTCATTTATTTCCATAGAGCAGAGAGGATATACTGGTGGCCAATGGACTGATCCCCTGGAAGAGTTGCCTCACTCAGTGCTTTATTTCTTAAAAAATTAGCAAAATGTGATTTCACATAAAAATTGCATTTCCATGTCCTCTTGAAAAGTTGGAAGACCTGGCCATGCTGGCCTCCTCTCCACCTGACC
>NW_005307799.1:0-803 GCF_000412655.1 Myotis brandtii
GGGGGGGGTACTTTATTTTTAATAGTCTCATAGTTGAAAAAAATTCCTCAGAGTATTAGCTGTAATGTCTTAAAACACCAAAATTTAAATAAATTATACAGATTAATTGAGAAAGAGGGACAAATTATCTTAAAAGCCTTTTGCATATTGTACTGTTACCCAGTAAAACTTTATTTTTATCTTTATAGAGACTGAAAAATTCTCTTTCATTTACTTGTTCTTCAATGACATGTGTAAAAATAACTATCAATTAAATCCAATGTGATCCTTAATTTAGTTCTTGGGATGCGAGTCAAAGTCCCCCACACATCATCTACATGCCCAAAGGCAGAGTTGCTGCCGCACAGAAAGCAATGGAGTTTCAGACAAGCACATAAGCTCCGGAAACAGCCCCAGGCAGATTCCCAACTCTGCTGTTTATGTTCTGTGACCCACAGTCACCTGACTTCTCCATTGCCTTACCTGTAACCTGACATACTAATAACCTCAGAGTGCTTTGTCTAAAGAAGGCAATTCATGTGTTGCTGGATATATAGTGGGGAGCTCTGTAATATTTATTTCACCTGCTCCCATCTCCTGCACACAAGGAAATATGCACATATGCAAAGGTGCTCACGAGATGACATGCAGACTAGTCACACTGCTTCAGTTTCCTTTAAAGTGACACAAATGAAAATGTTTGTTTTCCTTCAAAACATCTTACATTATACCATACAACCATATTCTTGGTGACCATAAATTAGTGCACATTAATAGTAAATAAATAAATGGGTGGATAAAATCCAAACTTAATGTTGTCTCCC
>NW_005307800.1:0-803 GCF_000412655.1 Myotis brandtii
CAGTTATAAATGAGGTGATGGATGCTTCCCCCTAGCACTGTGGTAACCCCAAGGAGCAAGAACAGTACAAACAAGAGGCAGCCATATGATAGGCTTAGCTAACCAAGGGGCAGCCATATGAGGCTTAGCTAACCAAACCTTTCCCTAGCATTTTTTAATCTAGACTGAAAACATGCAGAGGATGAAAGGGTTAGAGTGCCTTTATCTAGACATGGTACTACCAAGCTGTTCATGCTACTAAAGCTGTTTGGATCTGCTTCCATCCTTTTCAGCTCTGCTTATTCAGCACCCCTTCCCTTCCTCCCACAATCCTGTGAGAGCCTGCTAAGCCCTCTAATGAATTTTCTTCTTGCCTGAGGTAAGCATTAGCCATCTCTGCTGCCTGTTATCAAAAGATCTCCAGAAAATGCAATCAGGAAATATCTGTAGATTGTACAGTACTAATCTGACTTTTTAACATTTTAAATTAATCAGAGCAATGGCCAACCTACAGACTTATTAAAACTTATTAATCTTGTTTATATGGGGATTTTGTTTTTTTCTCTTTCATGAATTTATATTGCCTCTAGAAAAAGTAAACTTTGGACTTTTTTAGCCTGTCATGTAAATTGATATTTATTTAATTTGCCAACAAATTCTATTAGTGTCTGGGCTGGAACCTATTGGGAATGAGTTTCAGCCTAGACCCAGTTTTTATAGGGCATTTCTGAACCTCAGAAAATAAAGATTTACTATCATTTTTATGGAAATGCTGGCAGAACCATAACTATGGTAACACAGATGGCACTATTGTAAATGACATA
>NW_005307801.1:0-803 GCF_000412655.1 Myotis brandtii
CTCAGTCTATGTGTATTAATGTTCCAAACCTGCTCACATTTTCTGGAAGGAGGAACCTATTGCCATGTGAGAAGATAATGGATCTGTACATCTGCTGAGTGCTCTTTTCTCACAGAGCAACTTTACATGCATAAGAAAAATAACTCAACGTAATTTCTATGCTTCTTTTCTGTAGCTCCCCTCAGCTGTTATTTTTCTTTAAAACTATATTATACAAATGTCTAGCAATGAATGAATGATTTTTAACAGATGTTTAAAGCAATTTCATAAACCTTTGTAAAACACCTAAAATTTGCCAGAATGGGTGGTGGGTGCTAGAGGGGATACTAATGTAATAGCATAAATGGGATTTTCTAAGAAGATAGCTACATCTTAACTAGTAAGCCATGTGTGGATATTTTATGTGTATTCATAATAATTACTTTCTAAAAGTTTTTTTATGATGCCATATACACCATTGTTTCACAAACTTTTCCTTATAATATTAATTGTACTGTTGGGATGCATTAATTTAACAATTTCTTTGCTGCAAGAATTCTGCCTTTAACATCCCTCTCTACATTATTAAGCTTCAAGAAGATTATTCAATGTGCAGCATTGCCTAAACTTGCTTATCCTCTGAAGTTTTCCCCCACACTGGATTTTGATAATGGTGCTGCAAATTAATATAACTCAATATTCATATTCAAAGTACAAAGTACTGCAAAGTAGGGTTATTCAAGAAGATTTAGAGGAAAAAAGAGGTTAGCCAGGACTTGATGAAATCTCAGGGTGCTCCAGATTTATATACACACCCTTAACAT
>NW_005307802.1:0-803 GCF_000412655.1 Myotis brandtii
AGGAGAGGATGCTTGATCCTGCTGTGATGATCAAGGAAGGTTTCCCAGAAAATGTCGCATGTAAGTAGAGAACTATAGGATGAGTTGGATTAAGCCAAGCAAAACCTGGAGAAAGTGCACCAGGCAGAGAAAACAGTAGAAGTCTAGAGAAGAGAGGGCATGATGTATCTCAGGGAAGAAAAGTAAGTTAATATTAGTGAATCCTAGAGTCTGTTTTGTAGGGCATAGTGGAGTTGGGTGGCAGGGTGGGAAATAATAGAGGCTGGAGAGGGCTTTGTGAAGCACAATTAGCATGAATTTTACCTTCAGGGTATTGAGAAGGCCCTGGAAGAGTGACATGGTTGAATTTGTGTTTTTAAAAAGATCATGTTGGCTAATGGAAGGGGAATGGACTGGTGGGATACAGTTAGACTGCTGCACTAGCCTGGGCAAGAGGATGCAGAGACTTGTCCTAGTTTAGTTGTGTTGAGGGTGCAGAGAAATGAACAGATAGGAAAGAGGTTTAGGAGGCAGAATCGATGAACTTGGTGACTGATGAGATATAAGGAGTGAGGGGGTGGAAGAAGGCATACAGGATACCTCAGTTTCTGTCTTGAACAACTAAGTGAACTATGATGCCTTTTCCTGAGCAAGAAGAGGAGGAGCATTTGGTTCTCCTAGTTCCCTATGATCGGCAATAATTTCTAATTCCTCTTCTCGCCTGAACTGGTTGTACCTTTCTCCCATTTCCCTGTGTTTCTGTGGGCTGTGGTCAACCTTACCTTAAATAGCTCCTGGCTTTGTTCCATTTTAGAGGTGCTTAT
>NW_005307803.1:0-804 GCF_000412655.1 Myotis brandtii
CACACACACACACATGCTTTTAAAAACTGTGAATTGCTTAATGCTGAAAAGTATTCCCTCTTCCAAAAACATAAGTTGGAAGAATTGGAAATTGGAGAACAAAGATGAGTAAGAAAATGAATATTTCAAAATGATACTTTGCTATGCAAGAATCTGTGCATTCATGCTCTCATGGAGGATTTGACAAGTTAATTAATTTGTCTTCTCCATCACTAAATGCTTTAGTTGCTTAAATAGTGCCTGCACTTGATGCAGTGTCTGCTCTGAAGTCAGCAAGTGCACTACCCACAAACCTTCTTGCATTCAGATGCTTGTTTGGGAGACCTCAGGAATAGAGACAGAGGAGCATTTTTCCTGCTGGGTAGGTACTGGGCATCAGATCCTGAGCAACAGAATGAATGCCCATGAGTTGTCCAACATACCTTATGTGTGTGTATTTGTGGGCCCTCTTCAGTGTGGAACTCAGGGTAAGGCCTTTTCCCTGGGGGCAAGCAAACTAGCTAGGAAGGATTGGCCCTGTTCACACCTCATTATTCAGCTGTCTGGTTTGCCTCTTTCATTCACTAAATCTTTCTATTTCCTTTAGTTCTCCACTCCAAATATATTTTCTTCCTTCTCTCCATTCATGTTTTTTTTCTCCCACCCCTTTCCTTCTTCCTTTTTTTTTAAAAAAAAAATGCAATTTCTCTTTCTAAAATAAATTTTCTCCAGAAGTACATTGCCCACTATTTCTTAAAATATGTCTGAATGGAAATCAGGAGAAAGCAGAGTCAGACAAGATAAAAGGGCAAATGTTTCCAGAAG
>NW_005307804.1:0-804 GCF_000412655.1 Myotis brandtii
GCAGCGTGCGGGCCGCGGGGACAGAGGGCACAGGCCTCGGCCGGAAGGTGCTGGGGCAGCCCCTTTCCTGGCAGAAGAGAAACCAGCAGAAACTCGGGCTCCAAAGACACACACTGGCTGGACAAGGAGAGAAACTGCCCACGGGGAACGGGGTGTCACTGTGTTTACAGAAAACTCACCGGGCGGATTGTGCTCTGAGATCCCGTGAGAGACGGTCCGGCAGCGGGAGAGGAGCTGTAAGTGAATGTGCATGACACGTAAGTGCGTTTGTAAGGAGACCCTGCAGGTCTGAGGCGCAAACCCTGCCCAGGCCTGTGGCTCCATCGGACGCTTGTGGCCAGCACCGGGGGAGACAATTGGGGCGCCTCGGGGTGGATGCAATGAAAGTCGGGGGGATGCGGTTCTGATGGGCCCCCAAACGATGTCGCCGCAGATCAGATTCCAACGTGTGCGCTGCGGCCACCCTCCCCCGGGGACCTTCCCATCCCATGGGCGTCAGTTGCAGGGTCATTTGTCTCTATTGCAGGCAGCGCTGGAGGGAGGCATCGTCATGTGCTGCTGATCGCAGGGCTTCCCAGCGCCTCACAGACGCTGGACGGAGTGTAAAGCCAGCCACGGGCACGCGAGGGCGCTGCTTCCGATAGTCCATAGTCATAGCCGATAGTGAGTGATGCAGCGGTGGGTGCTTTCTTAGAGCGATCCAACGGCCTGTTCCTCTCCGCCAGCTCATGCACCCTCCGCTTCTCACAGCCCGCCTGGACCGCGGCCCTTTCCCGAGACGGGGCTGTGGGCGAGCTGAGCCCC
>NW_005307805.1:0-804 GCF_000412655.1 Myotis brandtii
ATTGTATTATTGTAAAGAAGTCCATCTGGGATGGGGGTACAGGTCCATTGTACCTGTGGAAGACCTCAGACAGGAGGGGAGGCTTATCTGAAATGAGCTCTCTAAGATGAGTAGATGTTTGCCATGTAGTAAGTGAGAAGCAACCTTTCAGGCAGAATATGCAATGAGACAAGGGAATAAAGTCGAAAAATAGGAAGTCTTAGGGAAATATGTCTTTATCAATTAATTAAAATTTAGGATTCAATGAGATTGGAGCAGTGAATGGACACCAGGTCCTAAAAACCCCGAGTGACATATCAAGTAGTTTCTAGATTTACTCTAAGATGGTAGGGATCCATTTGTGTGCAAAATGGAAAATAATGCCAATCTTACTCTATTCCCGTGGAAAATTTAGTCTTGAATTTCTACCAATTCTTAATGTTTTATAATCCATGAAGGATTATAAGTAAATGAGTGATTTAATCATATTCTCCTTTTATTTAGCAAGGTCATCTGAGGTGCCTGTGATGGATAGATTGGAGAGGATTAAGACTGGAGGCAAGAAGCCTGATTAGACAGCTATTAAAGGAAACATGGTGAGACTATTCAGCAGCAGGGGTGTATATAAAAAGGGAGATTTGAGTGACAATTGAGGAGGAAAATGGACAATTCTAAGAAATCTGAGTTTCTGGCTAGAATGATTGGATAGATGGTATTTTCATTCACAGAGAGAAAGGAAATATGGAGGAAGGACAGATTTAGGAAGAAATAGGATGAGTGGGTGTTGAGTGTTTCCTTCCCACGTCCCGCGTGGGTCAGGGTTCA
>NW_005307806.1:0-804 GCF_000412655.1 Myotis brandtii
AAAAAAAAAAGACAAACTTACAAATTTGGAGACCAGGAATTTGGCTGTCAAAGCACTTTTTCCTGTAAGACCATTCATAATGAACTGAGCATTCCCCTTTGGAATTGTAGCTATCCTGGGGTCTGTCCTAATTTTAAGTACCTATAGTGGGGGAGAAAACCACATTATTTGATGGAAAATGAAATTTTTGAGTCTGTTAAACATCTACAAGGCCAGATTTTTTTTTTATGCTAAAGTTGAACAATCAATGCAAGTACTAAGGGGGGAAACTATTGAGATATTTAATCCTAATACAGATGAATTTTTTTAAGACTCCTCAAAAACACTTCAAGGTCTCTTACTTGTTTCCTGTCTCAAAGGATCCATTTCATGCTCCTTGCAGGTCAAAACTTCCAAAAGGGCCATTTGGACAGCAGCCTATGGGCCTGGAGTGACCTGTACCTTTTTCTTTTTTTCCTTTTTAAAGGGAAATGGGACCAGGAATTGTTTGCATCTACAGATTGTCTAGTGACCTGGAAAAAACTGCATGCTACCTTGTGGTCTTCGGTAGTCTCTGTTCTGTTACAAAGTCCACATTATAAACTTTGTACTCTACTCAGTCCCAATTTTGCACTGAGGTTTGTTTTATTCAGAGTTGTTTCAGGTGCTCAAATATAGAAACTTTACTCTAACGAATATCTTCTCGATGATAATCACAATTAGGAAGTAATAATAGCTAAGGAAGACAAAACCCAAAACCCCTTGCTTCTGTAGGCCTGGCAGTTTTAGATGTGCCCTGGAGAGACTCAATCACTTTCCCTAGTA
>NW_005307807.1:0-804 GCF_000412655.1 Myotis brandtii
CTTAAAATCACAAACCTATTTTATACTAACTTAGTATTATTATACTAACAACTTATAAGATGGTTTAGGAGGTGTCAAGTGTATTTTTATGCTTTGCCTACTGCTGGTCCCCTCCTTGGTCTTTACGCACTCACAGTCTCCTCCTATGTGCACACACACACACACAGACACACAGACACAAATGTGTGCACCAGTGCATCCCTCTTCTTCTCTCCCCCCACTCATCTCCAGTTCTGCTTCCTCACCGGAGTGGCCCCCAACTGTAACTCAGGTGAACTGGCAGCATCAGATTTCCACAGGTAAGCTTGTTCTTTAGTGCTTGTTCAATGCATTCCTTAGCTCAGCCGTCTGTAGTTAGGACTCTTTTATTTTTCTCCAGTACCTTTTTCTTTTGCTCTTTCTTTCAGTAACACTGACTTTTATTCATTTATGTAAAATCTCCAAAAATCGTATGTTTCATTTAAACGTTCATTAACATTAGTGGCTGAACAAATCTACATATTTCAATGAATACTCTATTAATACTCCATATAGTGAAGTCACTTAAACGCAGCCTCATGACAACTCCCACACCAAAATAGTACTTTATTTTATACATTTTGACCCATTATTACTCCCGTGTTATGGATTTTTCAGCAGTCAAGTGTGCATTTAACAGCCTTTTCTCTTTCTAGAAGCCCTATTAACATCCTCCTTGGTGACATGACCTCACCTCTTACTTTGCAAAATATTTAGGGTCTTTAAAAGTCTCTGAAATTTCTTCCTACTGTCTTCCCTACCTCCTCTAAACTTTCCTGCCTTTGT
>NW_005307808.1:0-804 GCF_000412655.1 Myotis brandtii
TGTGTTGAATGACTCAAAGTTAGACAAAAATGATTATGCTGTGCTAATGAGGCTGAGGCTTGACAGTTTTGGTGGTAACTGCCAAAGTAAAAACAGTCAGTTGGCAGGCCTGAGATGTTAGAAAGCTTTAACTCAAGAATCCCAGTGTATTTAGTGGCAAAGCCAGTGCCAAGAATAACCACCCATTATATTTTTGTAGCCTTTACAATTTAGTATGTTCATGAATGGCCATAATCTCCACACAGAGAGAGACTCCGATTAACTTGTTCAGAAACATACAGTACTAACTGGCAAATTTTAGGTCTTCTCCCCCTGATCCCTGAGCTTTCCCTATCTCACCACTGAAGACTTTAGAGTCTTGGTTTGAGGATCTGGGCTCATTTGGCTTCATTTCCCAGGAACATATCCAGTCACGACTTGTCTTTCCAAGCCCAGGCAGCATTTTATGAAAGGAATAAAGGAGGGCTCAGCTTATGACTGCTCTTGAGAAAAAACTCATTGCACAAAGTCAAATTGGGCAATAGTCACCCCAACTTATAGATATCATACTAAGAATATATACTCCTCAATATATACTCCCCACCCTCAATTTAAAAACTTCTTTTTCAAAATCAAGTTTTATTTTTGGTAAAGCTCACCACCTTGGAGTTGGTTTTAGGGTTCCTCACTTATCCCTCGACACTTGAATTAAGCATTAATTTTAGTTGATGATTTACTTTATACCAAAAAAGGACCATACAGGTCAGTGAATTCATACCCCAGGCCTCCTTTCTTTTTAAAGTATGGTATGGCTCAAAAAAAAAA
>NW_005307809.1:0-804 GCF_000412655.1 Myotis brandtii
CTGAACCCTTGGCCATCACAACCTTCCTCTCAAAAACAGAAATCACAAAGGGGATGTCTCCTTTCTGTAATTAAGGTTAGGAAGGTAATTAAAATGTTCCATGGCTTATTTCCTGCCATTCAAGACCACTTTGTAGATGGACATCTGAAATGGCCATCAACCTGGCAGCCCTGTTCTAATTATTTAAAATGAAATATAGGGGAAATGTTTGTATTTCGTAGGAAAAGAACACACACCACTCTTTAAGAAATTAAATCTATTGAAGGAAAACAGGTTCACCACTTCTGTAAATTTAAAACAATAACTTTTTGCTTTTTTACCAAAATACAAACTCATGACAGAAAGTTCAGACAATATAGATAGGAAAGTTATGCAGTAAAAATCCACCATCCTGGCATATCCACTGCTAACATCTTGGCTTCCTGACATTTTTTCTGTTAACATGTTGATGTATATTTTATAATACTGAGTTTATACTAAGTATACTCTTCTACTAGTATAATCTGCTTTTTTCATTAAATAACTTGTTATTGTTCTATGTTTAATCAGGTTAGAGGTACAAAATGAGTTCACATTACTTCAAATATTCAAGTAAAAATAACTTGTGGCTCCAATACACAAGAATATCTTTCTTTTTCTCTCTCTCATCTATTTTATCTATCATCATCGTCATCATCGTCATCATCTTCATTGTCATCATCATCATCATCATCTCAGAGTTTTAGCTCACTCAGTAAGTTTAAAATACCCAAGGGTAGCCCTGGTCAGTTTGACTCAGTGGTTAGAGCTCTGGCCTACGAACTA
>NW_005307810.1:0-804 GCF_000412655.1 Myotis brandtii
TAATAACAATCATCATAATAATGCTTTTGATTTATATACCATTACCAATTGGTCCTAAAATGACACGATGTTGTTGTTATTGATTCTTGTTCTATGAATGAGGGTATTGATGTTTTGACAAGGTTCAGTGGCTTGCTCAAGATCAGAAAATTAACGAGCGCTTGAACTGTGATTCAGCTCTGCTTGATTTTAAGATTTAACTGGCTGCTCTTGTTTCTTGTGTTTGAGAAAAGGCAAGTCCTTTTCTCCTCTTTGCAAGGAGATACTTTCTATGTGTTGTATAGCTGACTATTCCCCAGAGCAGAAAGGGATTCTACTTCTTGTATTTTAATAATACTGTGAATATAAACTGGCTGTTGTGGTAGAATTTTCAGCATTCTTCATTACTGTTTAAGAAAAGAACAGAAGAAACAAGAAAACTAATCACAGCATTTCTGAGGCTAGGTTTATAATGGTTCTCTTCTTACAATGAAACATAACTCGCGTTTTTCTTAAACAAATGAAGTTTAACAAAGAATATCAGCCTAACAATGAAAAGGTGTATTTTCAAACACTTTAGTTTGTTTTCCACATAAATTTGGGACTTTGCTATCAAGGACATTTGGTTTTGAATGGTATTTTGCATTTTACATTCAATTCAATTCAACACAATGTACTCAGTATGTAGATGGGGAAGGCAGGATATGGACAAAAGGAAGCTGATGTTCAATGATAAGATTTGGACCAAAAGATCTGTGTTAACCACCTGCTGAATGTATGAAGGTGTGTAAGTCGACTGCTCTCAGAAGTCTCAGTGAAACTCAC
>NW_005307811.1:0-804 GCF_000412655.1 Myotis brandtii
TCGCGGCATTAGGAAGGTTGAGAACTACTGCAATAGAAGGACATGATGTCACAGAGAGGAAGGGGCTTGTCCAAGGGCACATTTGACATATTAGTGACAAAACCAAAGAGTCAGGAGCCAGCCTCCCATTCCCAGGCCTCATTCATAAATGGTTATCCAGCCTCTGAATACTGACATTTGACAAGGGGTTTAGATCAACTGTTTGCTGCTATGGCTAAAAAAAGTTACTCATGAGACTAAACTCCCAACTCCTCTCTCTTGGGCGAATATTTGCTTTACAGTTCAATTCTTTGCACATTTCCACCAATCAGATTCCGCCCAAGAAGAAAGACAAAGGCTCCCCCTGGTTGTCACCTCTGACAGCTGTGGAGAAACCCAAACCCAAGGAAAGACAAAGCAGTTCATCTTAAAGGGGAAATGCATCTTTAGAGCCGGTCTGAAGGTAAAAGCCTTGTGATCGCCGTGTCTGTCCATGCATTTGCATTATCATCTCATAAGGCAAAACAGAAGGTGGCGAAAGCCTACTGCCACCCCTTCGTTTCTGATGGAACATATTCATCAAAAAAGCATCCAGTCCCCTGAGCTTGCAGCCATATGCTACAGGAAAATGTCACCAGTCAAAGATGTATTCATTTGCTGTTTTGAAAACTCTGTTTGATATTCATGCATTCCAAGTGTTTTGACCTAGATTTCTGGAGAGGCATTCGATCTCGTCTTGGGCAGGCAGCTAGACAGCTGTTGCTTATGTAGTCAAAGGAAGACTCTAAAGTTAAAAAGAGAGAGAGAGAGAGAGAGAGAGAGAGA
>NW_005307812.1:0-804 GCF_000412655.1 Myotis brandtii
CGACGCTCTATCCACTGAGCCAAACTGATTAGGGCCATTCAACCTTTTGAAGGCACTCTGGAGGCCACCATAGTGAAGTGAAAGTGACTGACCCTTTCCCCAGAGGTAGGATGTTTTCTACATGGAAAAAGGACACATAATGTAACTGCCAGTGGAATGTGGAGTCAGTGACGTCCGTAGTGAGGGAGTGTGCTCCCTGTGCCTGGGGAAGGCTTCACTCTCAAAGATGAGGTGAGAGAAACCTGGTTCCCTTGCCTCCTCCCCACCAGGTGGGCAGCTCCTTCTGTGGCCTCAGCCTGGGCCCCTATCTGGCATCGGCAGAGCACTGGCCCACCCCAGCCAAGACCCTCTCTCTCACCTGGTGAGGCTGCTGACCCTGCTTCCTCTCCCACCCCAGCCCCATTCCCTCTCTGCCCTGCCCTGTTCCCCTGACATTGGCAGGTTCCTCTTTCTGGAGCTGGTGTAGGCCCTGCCGCTGACTCAGTCCTTTCAGGCCGCCCCGCTCTCGGGCGCAGCTGCCGAAGGAATGGAACTGGGAGGGGAAAGGCCTAGGAAGGAGCAGGTCAGAGGCCTCTGGAGAGCGAAGCAGTTTTAAGCCTTGGCTCCGGAATGTAAGAGGGCAACTGGCCACTGGTATGAAGAGCTATTAATAACAGGTTGGGCGTGGTGGGCCCCTGGGAATATCAGCCTCAAGTCAGGGCTGGGTGGTGAGGAACCAGAGCAAATTAAAAGCCCGGGAGCAGGTTCTGTGACAAGTAGGCAGGAGATGAAAACCCCAGCTCTCATTGGATGACCCTCCCTGGC
>NW_005307813.1:0-804 GCF_000412655.1 Myotis brandtii
TATTTGCACCAAATTTTATGTAATTGTTTATCCTGTTGCAAATGAGATCACTTCACGTGGTTGCAATGGTCGACAAGAGAAGGAACAATGCCAACACGGAACTCGCATACCTCAATGCTCTTGACCCTGCTCTCGGTGATTTGTAAAACCCTAGTGTGGACCAGGGTGGTTTTCATTTCTCGCTCCAGAGCCTGGATCTCGTCCAGCTTCTGGAGCACTTCGCATCGCTTCCTCTCCACCTGGTCGGTCAGCGTGAGGTGCTCCTCCTCCTTGCTCACGTGTTTCTCAGAAGATTCTGGAGATATTTTTTAAAAGCAAAGCATTACTGTGTCCAATATCATAGCCCTCAGTGATAATGTTATGCATTATTAACAGCATTATGTCTTACATCGCTAATCTGTTATAGCTATAAAATATAATGTAGCCCAAACTCCAAGCACGCCAACAAAAATGATGGGATTGAGGGATGGGGTGTCGTCCTTTAATCCCTTCATGTACCAGTAAGTGTTTCTCGGGTGGCCACTGTGAGCAGCTAAGACCAAATGGGAAAAACACGGGGCGACTTAGCCAGAGGAGTGGGACTACATTGAAACCTGACAGACAGGAGTTAAACAAGCGAAGGGGCGGGGGAGCCGGAGGAGCGGGATCCGGCACTTTCACTGAACAGGTTACCCCGTGGGGCGGGGCAGAGCACCAGGGCGTAACATCGAGAGGTGATGCTGGGAAAGGGGGAGGCCCATCTGAAAAGGCGTAGAACCTGCGTGAAGAAATCAGTGGAGGGCTTTTCAGTTGGAGAAAAACAAC
>NW_005307814.1:0-804 GCF_000412655.1 Myotis brandtii
GGTATCTGCATGACTTCCCCCTCTCATGAGCCCTTGATCCTAGGCCACCATTGCAGACAGGCTATCAGGGGCAGCCTTCCTGCTGTCTAATGTCTCCAGAGTACTTTTCAGACAAAATACATCTCCTTTTTCACAGATGCATATTTGCAAGTTTCTCTGCTCACTACAATGTACATGTATCCCCCACATCAACCCTGTGGCTTTCAAGGTCATTCCCAGGCACAGACAGGTGTGGAGCAGTGACAACCCACCACCTGATGTGCACAAGCCCAGCTGATGTTTGCCTCCTTACTGTAAACAAGAAAACACTTGTGATTACCGAGTGCCAGGCTTCCACTTTGTGCCTTTTGTTGGTGACCTGGCTGCTTACAAAGACCTCCCAGCGCAGAGCTGAGTGCTGTCTAGGGCCCTAAGCACAGGAGACTCTGCCACATGGAGGAAACCTGTGTTTTAGACAAGCTTCCTTCAGGCAGGAGTTATACTACTGCTGGCCAAGAGCTCAATGTTAGTGAGTCAATAGCATATAAACATGAGGCATCTTTAAGAAGAAGCACAAGTAAAGCAAGGATATTTATTGATCAGTTGATAAAAATGATATGACCAGAGATTCAGGAACCTAATCCAGTATTAACCCTCAGAACAAGGGTTTGGCGATCATAATTTAATATTCACAGGGACCTTACAGATCATAACTAACCACAAATAATGAGTATCAACAATATTTTTATTTGTCTACTAGAGACCCGGTACACAAAATTCATGCACAGGGGTGGGGGGGTCCCCTCAGCCCAGCCTGCATCCTCT
>NW_005307815.1:0-804 GCF_000412655.1 Myotis brandtii
GAGAGCTACGAGACACAGGCAATTAATGGCATTATAGGCTTTTTTATGGAATTTTGTCTTTGTACAATGTATAATGGGAGAGAACGAGTCCTTTAAGCAGGGGAGTGACATAAATCAGATTTTAAAAAATTTAAAAACATCATGGTGACTTTATCCTAGATAATTGATTTCAGAAGATTAACAGTGGATGAGGGGAGATACAGGAGGCTATTAGACTAGCCCAGCTGAGAGATGATATGGCTTTGATTAGGAAGGGGATGGTAAAGAAGAAGATGCACTTGAGAGGTAATGGAAGGTAATAGAAGCATAACTGTAATTGATTGGAAAACTGAATGTTCTTCTTTGCAGTACTAAAGCAATATACAAAAATATATTAGTATCATAATGTTTTTCACATGCTACAGTGTTTTCCCTGATAGTTTCTTTATTGGGCCATCTGTAACTGGTGGCCTAGTACACAAAAAGCATTGTATTCAGAGCTCTGGTTGGCAGCAGTCAAATGTAACACAGGCTCTACGTTTAAGAAGTTCATGATATCATAGAGGAGATATAGTATTACTTGTAATTCTGACAATTCTAGGAGATAATGTAATTCCCATTTTACAGCTACAAATGCTAAAACCTAGAGTACTTGTCCAAGATGGCTCAGCTAAGTAATGGCAGAGATGACCAGCCTCAGTCTCTGTTCATGACTTCCCCAGTGCTTTGTTTGCTTTCAGGATGAAAAAAAGGATGCGCTCTGGATCCCTGCTGATCCCTTCTGGATCCACCAATGCTCCCCAAAGGCATCTGCCTAACAAGGTA
>NW_005307816.1:0-804 GCF_000412655.1 Myotis brandtii
TGCTGTGTGACCTCTAGGAGTCACTTAACCTCTCTGAGCTTCTCTGGTAGAATGGGGCTATTATGATCCAACAGGCAGGGTCTGTGTGGAAAATAAGTAAGATAACAGGGGAAAACTGTAGAACTACTTGTGCCCAGGAGAGGGCTGAGACCTGTGCCCCAGGCGGGGTGGGTACAGGGAGCGTGAGGAAGAGGCCTGACTGCCCAGCCTCCCCAGCCTCAGGCCCAGAGAGAAGATGGTGGAGGGGTTGGGCTGACACATTACCTCTGCCCTTGCCAGCTGCTGGGAAAGGGACAGTGTCGGTTCCAGCAGGCACCAGGCCCAGCCCCAGCGGCCCAAAGGTCACGGGTATTCTGGGAAAAAACTCATCCACCCTCCCAGGCTCTTGCCCTCCAGGCCACAGGTCTGTTCTGTGTCCAAACCCCACCCCACGTGAGTCGGGACTGCCCGCGACTCATCTGGAAACCACCTCCATCCCCACCAGGCACTGCTGGGGTGTCACACATATGGATCCTACAGCGGTCCCGTTCACCAGGAAAAGGCTCAGAGATGGGAAGTCACTTGCCCAAGGTCTCAGAGCTCTCCAAGAAGCAGTGCCAGATCCCAAGGCCAAGTTCTTTTCCACAATGCCACGCAATTCACACGAAGGTCCTGTAATCCGATGACAGCCCCATGGCACACTTTGCCTCTGCATCCTTGTACTCTAGGCCTGAAATTCTCTTGGCTGTTCCCTGGCAAACTCCTACTCATCCCTCAAGACAGGCGCAACGTCTCCACCCTCACTGCCTCCCCGAAGCCCCAGCA
>NW_005307817.1:0-804 GCF_000412655.1 Myotis brandtii
CTGGCTTTGTATATATATAGATTCTTTCCCTCCATAGTCTGGAAACTCAATCCTTCTTCCCTCCATGGGGGAACAGGGACAGGGGACAGAGGAATGTTAATCCCCTTGGTGGGGATTCAGCTGTCTCCCGGCTTTTCTGAAGCTGTAACTTCCAGACTTAAACCTGATTAGGTGTAACTTCCAGACTCAGTCAGGCCCCACCAGTCTGGCTGCCTTCTCTTTTGTTAACTCCTAGTTGCCTGCAGTAACAAAATTAAAGATGTACATACCTACAACCTTAACCGTCCTACTCCTCAATGAGAAAATTCCCACCTAGGAATGGAGGAGGCATGTACAAGGATGTTGACTAAAACATGGTTCATGGTACCAGAGTCAGAAGCAGCCTAGATGCACCACTAGGAAATGGACAACTACAATGTGGTGCCGATATCCGACAGATGGCACAGCAGACCGAGGAGCTAGAGGGTTACAAACAGCAGCACCAGGAAAGCTTTTTAACAACAGGGTTGAGTAAAAAAATGAAGCAAAAATGAGATCTGTGACACACCATTTACGTAAGTTAAAAAGACATACTTGCCAAATAAAACTTCATGGTTTCCATTGACACATATCTAAGTACAAATATAAAATGCTCTGGAGCAGGCGTCTATGGAAGGTAGATAAATGAACATAAAGATGGGCAATGAAGGAGAAAAAGATAAAATAAAGTAAAATAATCACATGCTAATGAATCATGTACTGAGAAATGTGATAAACTCAATTCTCAAAGTCTAAAGGCCACACACACACACACACACACACACA
>NW_005307818.1:0-804 GCF_000412655.1 Myotis brandtii
TACATTCCTATGAGCCAGCAAGTCCATCCCTGGTCATATACTCAAGAGAAATGAAAGTTTATGTCAGTGCACAAGCTTGCAGCATTGTTCACAAGACCCTAAAGGTGGAAACAACTTAAATATTCAAGCGATGAATAGATAAACAAAATGTGGCTATCTACTTAATGGAATATTATTTGCAAAATCTAAAAATGAAGTCTGATACATGCTATAATGTGGCAGAAATTATGCTAAGTGAAAGAAGCCAGTCATAAAACACCTCTTATTATATGATTCCATTTATGTGAAATGACCAGAAAAGGGAAATCTCTATTAGGTAGGAAGTAGATTCAGTGGTTGCCAGGGGCTGAGGAGAGAGGGGGATGAGGGCCAGAGACTGCCAATGAGAACAGGGCTTCAGTCTGGGGTGATGAAAATGTCCTGGAATTAGATAGTAGCATTGGTTGCACAACCTGGTATCTAAGTTAAAAATCACTGAAGTGTATATCTTAGAGGAAAAAGAGAAAATAAAGAAGATGAAGGGCTCTTGTCTTTCAAATAAGATAATATAGACCAATATTTCCTTGCTCCTCTTTGTTAAGTACAACTTCAGACTCTGCACAATAACACAGCAGGCAGCCCCAATGGGATTCTGAAAGGTGGTAAGAAGGAGAGCTGGTCTGAGACCCCAGCACTAGAGGAAGAACACAGTGGCAGGATGTCCTAGGTCCCCACCCAACTGGACACCCAGATCCAGTGTTTCCAACCCCACTTAGCAACAGAAGACACCTAGGTAGGCTCTTTGCTTCCTACATCAAACACCTA
>NW_005307819.1:0-804 GCF_000412655.1 Myotis brandtii
CTCTAGACATACTTGCACTCTTTATTTTGTATTGATCATGTATTATTGGGAAAACAAAAGCAGAGTTGGGAAAAGTAAAAAAAAAGGGGGGGTTGAAAAAATGCCATTATTAAGAACAGAGGAAGGGTTTGGACAATTGGAGGAGCAGCATAAACAAAAGCACAGTCTGGACTAGATCATGTATGTGCAGCAGCCCAGGCACTTAGAAGCTGGATATAGATATTTTATATGTGTGTCTAGGAAAACTTTCTACTGAGAAATTATCTGACTTCAGATGTTTTTATATCTGCATATAAGGAAAATTTATATATGCATATAGATCTCCATTTGTATTTATTCTGTGTATTTTCTAAAAATATATTTAATATGTTTTAAAAGACATGTATGCATCAATAAAGTAAATGTTATTTAGAAAATTTATCCAAAAAATCACAACAGGGATTAAGTGATTAGAAAAGAATGTTTTTAGGATTCCGAAATAGAGGCCTCTGGACTGACATTATCTAGAATTATGTTTATGGGTTCTTGTGGGTGTTTTTTTTTTTTTGTGGTGTCACTGCATTGACAAGCAATATTTTCAAAACTATAAATTCTTGCCAGAGTGCTCAAAATGTTTGTGTGTTTATACATGTAAATTTTCATCTTAGTCCTTTTGAGGTAAGCTGCTCTTCCTTTGGTAACAAGAAAGTGTTCAGGATACTGTCTTCAAGAGATTTCTCCTCCTGACATGAGATCTTGGGAGTTTAGCAGAGGCTACTGGCATTTTTGACACTAAAATAAAATGTTTTTCATTATTGAACATAA
>NW_005307820.1:0-804 GCF_000412655.1 Myotis brandtii
CTGTAGAGGAAGGTATTCAAAGGTTTAAAGATGTTAGAATGTTAGAGAGGATTTGTCATTTAAGATCTACTCATCCATCCTGAAGGGTCCAGAAGACACAACTTTCACCATGACTGTAAGAAATTAGTTTACATTGGGAGCCCTGGTATCTTGGAAGAGTTCCATGATTGCCATTTTCTGAAAGCTAGACCTTACAGTGGAAACTGTGATGACTGAAAGGAAACCTAAATGCAATGCGAGCAATTGGGTCCTGTGGTGATGGTGGTCAAGTGGTGGTACTCAGCCCTCAAAGACAAGGTGGGCATGGTTACTG
Organism: Myotis brandtii; assembly: GCF_000412655.1. NCBI lineage: Eukaryota > Metazoa > Chordata > Mammalia > Chiroptera > Vespertilionidae > Myotis > Myotis brandtii. The sequence continues at coordinate 314 of NW_005307820.1, forward strand.
TAAAGGACAGCAGAGTCAAAGCAGTTAGACTCCTCTGACTCACATAGATTTATGGGTTTGGCTAGTTGATCAAAGTGTTCCTAGAAATGAAATAGATTGGAAGTTACTAAAATCTTACCTGATCTCTATAAGCAGAATAATTCTAGGTCAAGTGGACAAAAATCTAGCCTGAATCATAAAAAAACAACAACAGGTAGTCATATGCATCAAACAATTCCCATACTTGAGCCAGCTTATAGTCGCAGAACTCCTTGAATGAAGGTGATGCCAGTTCCACTTGAGAAAGGGTCTTGGTACAATGGCAAAAGTTTGTACTGTTAATTCTTCTCCCAGTCTTGCCCAAAGGAATTTAAGAATTCATACCAGGTTAACTGTGCATTGGGGGGAAAGGAAATAATAAACCCTTGGAGGGCTACTGAATACTGGCTCTGAACTGACACTAATTCCCAGAGACACAAAACATCAATGTCATTTACCACTCAGAAGAGAGG
>NW_005307821.1:0-804 GCF_000412655.1 Myotis brandtii
GGCAGGGGAGGGTGAGAGAAGTTGAAGGAGTAAGAAGCACTTGGATCAACCATTCGTCCCTCTCCAAGGCAGGTCAAAAGTTGGCATTTATATACTTGACTTCTACATTTTGTCCTCTTCAGATTTAATGTCTAGGTTTGTCTGATTTTTTAAACTGGGTTATTTGAATGTCAAACTTTCCATAGCACTTTAATAGAGGTGTCCATTAACCTGTGCTAAATTAGAGCCCAGCGTCTCTGGAAATACATGTGACATCCACATGAATACCAAATGCCCTCATTAGGCGCAGCACTTATGCGATGAATACCAAATGCAGAGTCCCACTTGGGGACCCAGACTTCACTCCGGGAGTTGCCAACACATCTTTGCGTTTCCTCAGCAAACCCACTCAGCCCTGTTTGCTGTTTATTTCCAGGTGATGAGAGGTGGCAATTGTGACTTTGGCTGAAATACATAAATGGCATCCTAATCACCAAATTCAGAGATGGAGCAACGAGGCAGCTGGGGCCCATCACCCAGGCAGGAGTCAGCAAGAGGATGCCCACTTAGTATGCAAGACGGATTCCAAACACTTCATAAAAGGCGATAACTTTCTTTGACCAATGAATATATTATTTATAAGTGATTCGGGTGCCTTCTTCTCTCCCTCCTTCACTACCAGTCCTCTGGCCCCCATTTTTACAAGACGGTGTAGCACTTGTTCAATGATGAAGCCCCTCATGATAAATAATTTATAAAGCAATTTACAAGTACATTATTTTTAGCAATAAGATAAGACCTAGAAGAAAGTGTTTTATTGGCGCG
>NW_005307822.1:0-804 GCF_000412655.1 Myotis brandtii
TGAAAATGTAGATGCAACATATTAGTTTAAATGATTAAAGATGATACTGTTTTTTCTTTTTTCATTATTTGTTCATGATTATCTATGGCCTTCATTCTATATTAATTTCTCATACTCATTCATCATTCTATTATTCATCATCACCTAGAATCCATTATTTAATTAAATCTAATGTGCTGTGCTTTTTTAAAGCTCACTAGAAAAAGGAATATGAAAGTGAGAGATGCTGTATGACTACAGACTCTTTGCTGCTTGAACTGGGAGTAATTTGTGAATGATAGGAGGATACAAATAAAGTAGTTTCTGACAGGAAAGTGTTTGACAATCAATTAAAACTAAGGAGTATATAAAAGAAGCAAATTTTTAAAACTCACAAGCCAATAAATTAAAAGCTATCCAATATGTTTGCTTAAATGTGTCAGATTAACTCATTTCTAAAATCCATTAATACTTTTAACAAAAGTTTTATTTCATAATGTGTCCATAACTCCTAACATCAAAATATGTCTTTCTTGTGCCAAGTGTATCATTATGTTTATTGGGTAGGTAAAAAAAATTCCATTATAAGTCATGCAAAAATATTGCATACACACTTACCATGCTATTTATTTTTCACCTTAGGAGGCAAACTCATTTCAACTGTAATTTTGTGATTGCTGTTTTCTTAGGTGAATATTCAGAATTTCTTAGAAACAATAACCAGAAGAATTTTTTTCAAAGACTTAGTATGGTAGCCAGCATCCAAGATGTTCTTCAGTGACCTCTGTCTCCTTGAATGCAAACGCTTGCTGGAGAGGTTCATAG
>NW_005307823.1:0-804 GCF_000412655.1 Myotis brandtii
TAGAAACCCCACCCATCAGGACTGGCTTGCAGTAGGGAGATACATCACTGAGGGGCTTGCATGGGCAGACTCATCTGTTCTGGGCACAGTGATAAAACAGTGATTTAAGAGGCACCTACACTATATGTGATAAAAGTTAATTTACTAACCCCATGGCACCTGCCAAATGAGTGGGGAAATGTGGGAACTCTTTGGGCTTATAAGTGCTGGTGAGTGCCATTGTTTAAATGTCCCGTACATCTAGATAGCATGGGTGGGAGCTCAGTCCAAGGGCTCTAGCCACACTACAAGACCTCCACAGTGTGCCCAAGCCACCTTGACCAGTGTCCACTGCAGGCTCAGTGAGTAGCCTCCTAGGACACCTCTGGAGCTCAGTGCCACAGGCCTCCTCAGCCAGGAGCCACTTCAGTCACAGCCAGCCAACCCACCAGGGTTCCCTGAAGCCATGGGCCACCTCAGCCATTATATGCTGCATCCCTGCCCAGCTGGCCCACCAGGCACCACACACACCTACTTCTGCTCCAGCTGGCCTGCCAAGATCACCCAGCACATCCAGTCTATGCACATCCCGTCACGCCTACACTAGACCATCCCTTCAAGACTGGGAGAGATAACTGTTTCATCTAATTCATAGAAGCACACACAGATGACCCAAATTGCCAAAGCAATCTTGAGAAAAAGGAACAGACCTGGAAGCATCATGCTCCCAATTTCAAACTGTACTACAATGGAATATTATTCAGCCATAACAAAAACTAAAATCTTGACATTTGCGACAATAATGGATGGATGTAAATTATATTA
>NW_005307824.1:0-804 GCF_000412655.1 Myotis brandtii
CCGGTCTGCATGGGGGGGGGGATGGCCTGTCGCAGCCGGGGAGGGAAAGACACCATCTTTCAGAACCGAACCTGAGGCGGCGCGCGCACGCGATCACATGCACACGCGCAAATGCGCACACGCGCACATATAGACACACACACGTCTCGCGTGCCACCGGCCACCGAGAGACCCACCATAGAGGACTTTTAGGGGCCCCGTTCTGGGCACGATGGCGCAGGCCTCGATTCCCCGGGGGCGGGCGTGGAACACTCTTGGGGAGCTAATGACCCTGTGACCTCGGTCTTTCCTCGGGGCGTAAGGACCCGTGGGGCTGGTCTTCCTTCCAGCATCTGGTTGATGGGCAGGGAGTTGAGAGCAGAATCCCCCGTGAACGGTAGGTACCGAGTTCCTCTGTGAGGAGTAGCTGTTCCGAGCATGCGCGGTAGGCCCACAGCAGGTGAGGCGTTTGCGTTGGCCAGGCTGTGCTCCCAGCCCTGCCGCTGGGTTCCAGGGACCGCTCCTCCCCCGGCGCCCAGGCCCAGCTGGTCCTCCGCAGGCCAGAGCATCATCTCTCGTGGTCTCCCTACTCCCAGCCCTAACCTTTGCAGCGTCCCTGCTGTACACTCTTCTCGCACATCATGCGGTTCCATGTTCTCTTGGTTCCTGCTGCCCGCTCCCCATTCAGAGCTGGTTGGAAGAGTGAGATGCCGGAGGCTGCGGAGTCCAGGGCTGGCCGCAACCAGAATCCGGGCCTCGGGGGTCCTAGCGTGCCAGTCCTGCCTCTCCAGCATCCTCGCTCTCTGGTTGAAACGTGTTGCCTAT
>NW_005307825.1:0-804 GCF_000412655.1 Myotis brandtii
AGAGAAATTATAAAGAGTGTTAAGCAGGGGTGTGGCAATATCTGATTTACTATTTCACTCACAGCAAGGACACCTGAGAAGTACTGATAGTAGAAACCTGGCTAGTAACTAACAACCCCTCATTATCAGATGGTGAGACCAAGAGGCTGGGCACCCATAGCTGAGTGTCTGGTCTACTCTGGTTCAAGCACTGTGCTGGGAGGGACAGTCATTTGTCCAAAATCACGAAGCTAGAAGGAGGCCACGCAAAACCTTGAACCCAGATCTTTTGGATTCATGCTAGATACTTTAGGAAATCCCAATAACCCTCGCTCACAATGATGATTTTTTAAATTGTTACAATGTAGCAAGTGTGGCTTAGTTGAGTGATAGCTTCTCGTTGGTTATGATTTTTATACTATATTTTTTCACCTAGTATATTTTAATGTGTACTAATTGATATAAATATGTATACCATGAACCACATAATGTATTTTAATTTGTATCCACTTGGGCCATCATTTGTACCATATATAGGTGAATTGTTCACAGTTTAAAATTTTTGGTTTCTTTCCTGCCATTCTTGCAGTAACTTTAATTTTAGAATAACTACTTATTTTTTTCCATATTTTTGGATGCCCTCCTAGATCAAGAAAGACGTTGCCTTTAAGGCCGAAACATCGGGATAAAAACAAAACATGATTGTTGGAACCGAGTATCCCCCTGCTTTATAGCCTGTCTTTGGCAGGGACAGGGAAAGACAGAAGGAGATCTGCCCATGGTGAAGGAGCACTGGATCAGGAGTCCAGAGCCCTGCATTTTGAT
>NW_005307826.1:0-804 GCF_000412655.1 Myotis brandtii
TGCCTTCATTCTTTTAACAATTATTTATTTATTTAATTTTTGTAGTCCTCACTCAAGGATATGTTTCCATTGATTTTGTTTGTTTGTTAGAGAGAGTAGAGGAGAGGGAGGAGAGAGAGAGATAGAGATAGAGGGGAGGGAGAAACATTGATGTAGAGAGTCACACCAATTGGTTGCCTCCTGCACGTGGGTCCTGCCCTTGACCATGAATCTAACCTGAGATCCTTGTGTCCAGATGTTGCTTCAACCACTGAACCTAACCAGACAGGGCTAGGACTGTTTTCATTCTGTATTCAGGTATACTGTTGGCATTTGCATTCAGAGACATACATTAAAAATAATTTTCTTGATGGCAAATACACATGTAAATTTACTATCTTAACTATTTTAAGGTACCATTTAATGGTATTAAATACATTCACATTGTGCAAACATCACCACCATCCATCCCCATAACTCTTTTAATCTCATAATACTGCAACACTACCTTTTAAACAAAAAATTCCCATTTCCTCCTCTCCCAGCCCCTGACAACCACCACTACACCTTGTGTCTTTCAGATTTTGATTAATGTAAGCCCCTGAATAATTAGAATCATAAAGTATTTTTTTGTTTTGTGCCTTATTTCACTTAACATTACATCCTGAAGATTTATCCATGTTGTAGCATATTACAGAATTTCCCTTTTTAAAGGCTGAGCAATATTCCATTGTTTATGTATACCACATTTTGCTTACCCATTCATCCATGCATGGACACTAGGGTTATTAGGTCTGATCAAATAGTTGAATTGATACCCCTCCC
>NW_005307827.1:0-804 GCF_000412655.1 Myotis brandtii
CATATAATTTTAATGACTGTTAAATTATATATAATCATTTTTATATTTCATAGCTTTATCTATATCTATTAAGATTGGTTTGTTCATTCATGCATGTCCTTTGTGTATTTGTTTTATAGACAAGGAACATCTTTGCATAAATATTGGTTTGTGTTTTATATGAGCTCCTAAGGATAAATTTAAAAGTAAAATTGCCAAATCAAGCATGACAAATAATTTAATTCTAATTATTATATTGTCCAATTATTTTCAAAAATTCTGTGCTTTCTCCTGGAATCTGAATTAAGCTATCTCTAGAAAATATTGAAAAATTTGATAATAAGTTTACAGTTCTTAAAACTGGTATGACCACCAATCAAATACTTTTGGATGACATTCTGTTTAATCTTCTTGCCTACATAAATGAACAATTCAGTTCAGTAACAAATTCTTGTGCATATAGGATAACAGAAATATCGATTTCCTTCCTGCAATCATAACAATCCCCTGGTCATAGATAAAATTTCCCAGTTTTTCATCTAAGATACCTTATTATAGTAAGCCTACATAGTAGGAACCCAACAATTAAATAAGCAACATACATAACAAATGAAAAATTAGTGTCACTATTCTTCATAGAGTCCACAAATGCACTTTTTTCTTAGCCTAATTTTTAATTCAAATACTTAATGTGACATGTTTTTCTATTAGCTCAGCCACCCATCCCCTACTTCCTGTTACTACCAGAGTGAGCTACATGTTGATGTTACCTGCTTGGCCCCTGGAGGTCCATGAGGTTTTGAATGCTGGGCTAGTACACTATTC
>NW_005307828.1:0-804 GCF_000412655.1 Myotis brandtii
AGTGGGTAGAATTTCTTGTTCTTCCTGGAACATCAGTTCACTGAAGCCATTCTCCCTGCCATTTCCATGGCCCTTATCCAAGCAACTAGTACTCTTTCCCACCCCCCCTGGAATGATGGGGTAGAGAATGGGAACACCAGGGAAAAAAGTGTATTTCCTAGTAGGATAACTCCTCTTCATGACTGAGACTGCACTTCCATTCTGTGTTTGATGATGTTTATATCAATTTGAATAAACTACAGTTGGGATGAACTGTAGTTATCATTTCAAGTGATATGTGACTTGCTTTGGCCAAAGGGACCTTGATGCAAGAGGTAATGAAACTTACTGAGATTTAAACTTAGCTCTATTAGAAACCAGATGAGTGATTTTTAAACAAAGCACTCATGTCAGCCTTCTGGGTTGGGATTTGCTCACTTGAGAAATGAAGGGGTTTGACTAGAAAATGAGCTTTAGGACAAAGAGTCATGCCTTCCAGCCATCCATAATGCTCTTCTAGCTTTAACATTTTCGGGTCATTGGGTTCCTTTGAGAATCTAACAAAAACTATAGAAAAAAGAGAGATAATGATTCAGAAATTTTAGAAATAATTCAGGGGATTCACAGATATTTTCTGCTCTACTCACCCCAATCCCGCATCCCTACTCTAGAAACCCTTCCCTGAAGAAGGGGAAATTCTTCAAAGTGCCCAGGATAGGCATACTATAGGTACTCAAAAATGCTCCTTGAGTGAGTGAATGAATTAAATTTATCACATGACTAATATATATATACTAAAGGCCCAGTGCACGAAATTCGTGCACT
>NW_005307829.1:0-804 GCF_000412655.1 Myotis brandtii
TTTACCTGGACCCAATAATATGCCAGGAGCTGTTTTTCAAAAGGCATATAATTTTTTGTGGCAATGGCATAGCCTTGTTTCAGAACCCTAGAGGCCTGCTTTGTGATTCTCCTGCCTAGGGCTTGACATAAGACTTATTTCCCAATAACTATAAGAGAGACTACTAAAAAAGATTTAAAATCCACACTGCAACTTTTTCAATCGCTGATACTGCCAAACACCACAGGATCTGTTAGGTGGCAAGGGCTATTTGAGGCCTTTCCTGTACCAGGACCTCTTCAAAACTGGCAGCCTTCCAATGCCTCCTGGTGGTGATTTGTAGCCATATTCCCAAGTGTAGAATATACTGCCTCTAGAACTCATAGAGGCCCACCAGGCACTGTGCTCCCTTCTTTGTGTTAGGGGGCCGCAAGGTGTAGCAATTAGCCTTTACTTTGGGGGTTACCTACCAACACACCTTTGTCCACTAGACCCCTCAAAACCTTCCTGAATGGCAGGTCCCTGAATCTCTAGGGTTTATTTTCATCCTCTAGAGCACATGTGTGTCACCAAGGCTTCCAGTTTTCTCAGCACCTCTTATTCATCCTGATCAGCATAAGGTCACTGATACCATGGATCAATGTGTATAGCACTGTTTGAAATATTACAAAATTGGAAATAATTAAATGTCCATCAATATCCAGGACTGAATAAACCACATGAATGAACATGCAGCCATTGAAAGGAAACAGGTCTATAAGTGCAGGGTGGAGCAAACAATAGGTTTACAGTTTTGAGTGTGAGAAACAAAGTTTATTCTTGTAT
>NW_005307830.1:0-804 GCF_000412655.1 Myotis brandtii
AAAAGTTCTTAAGGGGAAATATATACCCTCCACAGGGAAGCAAAGAAAATTATAGTGCATCTGATTATAAACAATATTCAAAACATGACTCATAGAACAGACATCCCACTTCTGGATATAATCTCAATACACAGAAATGTTTTAAGAAACTGTGCTACAAAATAAATAATTATGTGGGTCTGATAAAGGATTCAAAGCAAATGTCAAAGTTGAGTATCACCACTGATAATTTTTCTGCAGGGGGGCTAATTCACTGTGCAGGGGTGGCTAACTCATGACCATCCATTTAGAAATAAGAAGTGTTAGATATATACCTAATCTAGGAGAGATTTCTATTCTACAGAGAGATGGTTATCACACACTTGCTGTGTAGGACTGATACCATGATGACACAGTGAGACAGCAAGATCAGGAGAAAGAACCAGACAGGTTTTAATTCTGCCCCAGCCACCCCCAGAGTCCTCCGCCGCTTCCCTGACGTCAGGATGGTAGGAGAGACCAGGGTTTCTCAACCTCAGCACTGTTGACGTTGGGCTGACTAATTCTTTGCTTCATAGGTCCTTTCATTTCACATTACAACATGACTTTCTTCTTTTTATAAATGAGGAAACTGGGGTTCATAAGGCAGGTAATTTGCCCGAAGGAAGAGAGCTCATACCTGTCCGAGAAAGCAGAGCATTCACTTACAGTCCAGGCTCTTTCCAGTACATCCCTGAGCAGAGTCTGGCGCCTGCCCTTCAGGAGCACATGGCATGTGAACTTGAGGAAGGAGAGAGCCTGACTGTGGGACTTAGGGACCTGAGG
>NW_005307831.1:0-804 GCF_000412655.1 Myotis brandtii
GCTCTATCCACTGAGCCAAACTGGTTAGGGCTGTTCCGCACACTTTCAACAATGCCTACGGATCCCCGAACAGATGAGGAACTCGAGGCCAGGTGAGACTAAGTAACTCGCCCAAAGGCTAAATATGGTTGCCAAGCTGGGATCAGAGCCTCACTTGCCTTGTCCGCAGTGTGGCTCTCGTTCTGCATCTCGTTCTGCATGTTGGCATGTAATCAGGCCAATTCCCCCAAGTCCCCATTCCTTTGCTATCGACCTTGGTGTGTAGTTTTACTCCCCCTGGACCTCCAGGGAGGACAGTGGTCCAAGGACAGCCACCCTGCTCGGAGAGGGTGAGAGAGGACACAAGGGGTAAAGGAAGCTGCGTCTGCTTCTCAGGCTGCTCTGACAAAGGCAGTCACTTACATCCACACCCCTAAAAACTCTGTGGTCCAATGACTAAGCGCTTGATGATGCGCACATGTTAAAGCTCCATTTCCTTGGTTACAGTGAAGCCAACGGAGGGGCACAGGGGAGCCTGGGGAATGACTCTGTGTTTATTGGACTCCCTTGGCTCCAACTCAGAGGCTGATGTGGATCATTTGCAATTTTTTAAACAATTTTTAAAATCATTATGACCACAGTATATGCTTAATGCAGAAAATTTGGGAAAACATAGGTCTGCATCACAAACATACACACACAAGAAAATCACCTGTATTCCTAGTAGTCAGGCGAGAGAAAAAAAGCTCAAAAATTAGAAATTTCATACATTTCCTTCTGGTGTTGTTTCAAAATATATGTTTATTGTTTGAATGAGATTATATT
>NW_005307832.1:0-804 GCF_000412655.1 Myotis brandtii
AAGAAATGCAAAAAAATTCACGGTTAATAACTCACTCTCGAATTGCCCCCCTGAAACATCACATGGCCCCCCTGTGGGGCGGGTGCCCCACTCTGGGAACCCCTGGTTTCAGTGGTCTCCGGTGGAATTCATTCTAGAACGCGTGGGTGGCTGCTTCCCCTGCTGCCTCCCGCATCCCTGCTTCCCCCGGACCTGAGCATAATGCAGGATAATTGAAACAATTTTATTGTCCGGAGCTATTCATTCTAATGTTTCAATGACAGAACATACTGGTCAATTTGACAAGTTAATATGACTTCGGGAGTCATTTGAACTCCTTTCAGCCACCGGGCGCTGAAATTGCCTGTCACCTCTCCTCACCTGCACAGGGAGCGCAGCCAGGATGCGAGGTTGGGGGTGGAGGTGGAGATGGAGAGAGTTCCTCCCTTTGAAACGCAGCTCGGTCAGGAGGGAGAGCAAGTTTCCATCCTTGCGAAGACACCGCCCCTCTTGCCAGGGGTGGGATCGCTCCTAAAAGGAACCCGTGCCCCTCCCGTTCGCCACCGTCATATAAGAAGTCCCTGAAGTTTGTGTCTGGCCCCGTAGGCCAAAGCCTTGGCCAGTCTTCTCTCTCCCTTTCATATGACTTAGTGGCTCAGGGATCAAACAAGCGATATCCTATATTCAGGATGACATTTTAAGTCCGTTCTCTAAAACTCAAACACCCCACTGCCCAGTCGAGGTGCGTGCGAGAGGCAACCAATCGAGGTGTCTCTCTCACATCGATATTTCTTTCTCTCCTCTCCTCTCCTCTCCTCTCCTCTC
>NW_005307833.1:0-804 GCF_000412655.1 Myotis brandtii
CCAAAGGGTCGCGACCCACAGGTTGAGAACCGCTGTAACACCTTGCAGTGATCGGAGCATCATCCTGTGAGCAATGCTCTCCTGGGGGATGCAGATACACCGACCGTGAGACGTGCCTTTCTGATGTATCTTATTTACGTTCTCCGTGTGACCCCATAACCCCCTTCGCCTACCTTCCTGGAGTCAGTGATGCCAACCATCTTCCTGTCTTACTAAGCTCTTCCGCACGCCATCCATCGCCCAGCCTGAACGCGTTGCTTTGTCACCACGGCTCAGTCCCAACGCAGCTTTCCGGGGATATTTGCCAAAATATTCTTGGATTCATCCGTAATCTCTCTACTCTCTTCCATCGGAGGAATAATTGTTTGTGTGAAACCTTAACCAGGTTATTATGCCCATCCATGGCTACCTAGAGGCGTCGGTAAATTACAGGAGAAGAGCAATCAGTAACAAGAGCACCATAACCGAAATGTGGGAAACGGCGCAGTGTCATCCAGGCGATCTCCACGTCCTGCCCAGGTCCCAGAGGAAAACTGAAGGGGTCACACATCTGGATGATGGGTTGACCTGCTGCCAAATGTTTGCGCATCTGGACCGTCCGAGAGACGGACAGATTTCGGTGCCGGGGACACAGATGGAACCGTAGGCAGCTCGGGGAAGACCGGGCTTCAAAGATGGGGAAATGATGTTGAAGAGAGAGAGAGAAGCCCAGGGGATATGACGTATAATGAGAGGATAAAATGCCACACAGTAGCAATGACGGGCTCTCTGACATGCACACGGGACCGAACTCAGAAAAAGCAA
>NW_005307834.1:0-804 GCF_000412655.1 Myotis brandtii
CCACGCACCCACTCACTCACCCACTCACGGCTGGGTGACCTGGGCAGTCACTGCCTTGCTCGGGCTTGTTCCTTCGTCTGTGAAGTGGATGATGCTAATCATAGCCTCCACCGGAAGGGCCTCACGAGGGCTCAGGAAGTCCGGCCGGTGAGATGTTTAGACGGCGCCTGGCACAGCGTGTGAGTTCCGCGCCTGTCGCTGTCGGTACCAGCGCTGGGGACTGCGGACCCCGACGAAGGGGCAATGGCGCTTCACACCTGTTGCCTCTGTCCCACCCTGACTAGAAGGCCATGGTCAGGGCCAGGGACTAGAAGAGGACACGGAGGTCACACCAAAGCCCCCAGGCCGGCCAGGCACTGGAGCCCCGATGCAGCCCACCTGCCGGGTGAGGCACTGGGCAGGAGGAGGAGAGAAAACGCGCAGTGTCTTGTCAGGGAGGGGGCGCCCCAGGAGCTGATGCCTGTGTCCATGTGCCCCAGGAGGCCGGCAGCCCTGTGGCCACCTCTCAGTCGGGGTCAGGGCAGCCACCCCTCCCCCTGGTCCACGTGTATGGGTCCTGGAGCTTCCCAAGGCTCCAACCTCAATGGACCAGCACCCTCCCGGGCCTTCTTTCCAGGCAGCGAAATGCTGCCTGCACCCAGCCACCTCCCTCCCTCACACAGCGCAGGGGAGTGGGGAGCGGCCAGGAGGGGGTTCTGTCCTCGCAGAGCCCCTCAGGCCCATCCATGTCCCTAAATGTTTGAGCCCCAGCACCCGGCCAGCAGATGTGTCCTTGAACAAGCAGACACAGGGAGGAGGCCCCTC
>NW_005307835.1:0-804 GCF_000412655.1 Myotis brandtii
CTCCCTTCCTCTCTGAAATCAATAAAAACAAATTTTAGAAAGAAAAAAAAGGGTCACCATCAGCCCCTTCCCACAGGAGCACCATATAGGGTGAGTGTGTGGGACATGCGTTTTGTCTGCCCAGAATCCTTGCTTCTTGTAATTGACCCCCCTCTCCCTCCTCCGAATTCCAGGAGTTTAGGTACTGACCTCACCAGCTGGGACAAAAGGTGGACCCAAAGGCCCACACAGCCAATAGGAGTCCTGCCTTCCCCTGGCCCTGGTGACTAGTCCAGGCACCTGACCAGCCAGGCTGTCAGAGCCCTTGGACTTAGCAGGTATGAGAGTCAACACTTCCATTTTTCTTAAAACACTTGGTGCTTTTTCCACTTGCAAGTGAAAAGTCCAGACAAATACAATGATGAATAAGGAAACGGCGGCACGGAGCTCTGTCCGCTCTCTCCTACGACCCTTCTCTTCCTGTCGCTTTCCTTTCCTCCCCTCCCCCCGCAGCTCCGTGGGGTAGTGGGCTGCTCACACTCGGCACTGTGTTTTATGGCGCTGCCAGGAGACAGAAAGCTAACCTAAGAGCACGCTTACCCCGGGGAGATTGCACTGCAATTCCATTTCCTGACATTTAGAAGATCAAGTGGAGAGCCTGGTGTCAGCGGCTCGGACAGGCACACTTGAACAGACCGCAAACTCACCCCTACAGACGCACACATACTGTACATTGTAAGTGTCCTTAGCATCATGTTTTGTTTGTTTGTTTGTTTTGTGTGTTTTTTTTAGGATCATGTTTTGTATGAGGTCAAAACGTTGTAC
>NW_005307836.1:0-804 GCF_000412655.1 Myotis brandtii
TCAAACAATTTCAGACCAGGGATCAAGGTTAATAGTTATGAAAGCTAGACACATGAGAAGAGGGAAATAATTATGGAGCGACAGCATTCCTGGATATGAAAGTATATACAGGAAGGGATGAGACTGAAACCAACAATGCAGAAATAGAGTGGGAAGACTGCAGTATGAACTCACATGTGAAACTATGAGCAAGTTTAGCTCAGTGATTAAATTATTTCTTATTCTCTGGATTCCATTATACATAACTCAGTCTCTTTACTCAATACCTTTTTTCCTCTTGGCTTATCCTTGATTACACATTTTCTAGACTAGTCTATCAATTTATGTAATTAGCTACTGAGCACCTAATTTATCTACTAGATCTGCAAATGCCTTGGAATCAGAGGTTGTTTTACTTTAATTCACATTCCATAAACAACTAAAATTTGTGCATAGAGTCATCCAAATATTTGTGGAGTTACATTAATTGCAAGTATTTAACTGGGTCAAATGGTGCAGAAGTTGACAGGAATGAAAACTTGGAAAAGCCATTTAACACTGTCCGTGGTGCTGAAGATGCATTTAAGCAAGACACAGTTTCTGACTTCTGTGAGGTTACAGAAAGAGAATCAGATAAATAGGACATTATGATATAATTAGCAGTGAGATGGAAGTATCATCAGATGACAGAGGGAACAAGAATTTTACCTAATCCACTGAGTTTGGTACTATAGAGATCACTGTGTTAGTTTATCATTGTTGCTGTAACAAATGATTACGAACTCTGGCTTGAAACAATGCAAGCTTATTATAATTGTACTAGAG
>NW_005307837.1:0-804 GCF_000412655.1 Myotis brandtii
GGGGGAGACCTCAGGACAACTCATTATCAAGGATTTGATTTCCACTTCAAGGATAGAGAGTACCCAGTGGAATGAATTGACATCGGGCAATCTTGTCTTTTGCCATCATTAAGGGTTTTCCTGTCTTTCTGAGAGCCTTGGAACCAGTTCCTTGGGTTGTCTGGACTCAGCAGTGTACAGACATGAAAGGGTTTTATTGTTCTCCTAACAAGGTCTCCGCCTGGGCTGTGAGGGTCTCCATTCAGGCCCTCACTACTCCTCTCTGTCAGTCACTGCACCTAAAAGTAGGGAGGATCACCCTCCCTGTACACATCGGGGGTGACAGCTTGTTACATGACACCTATAAGCATTATTTAACCTATATCGACAGGGGATGCTTGCGAAATGCTTGGGAGAGAGTGCAGCATGTCACAGGTACAGGGCGGTGGGCTTGCGCAGAGGGATTCAGCCTGAAGATCCCGTGTAATCCGACCTGATTTTTACACAGAAATAAGTGTAACGTGGGAAGAAAATAACTCCCCACAGCATACAAATCAACAGCCATGCAGTAATGCTCTTTAAAAATGATCTAGTATCATCTTTAATATTTCAGCAAGCTCTCTCTTTTCCAAAGTTAATAGCATGGTACGTCCTGGTGCTGGGCCTTCCTGCTAGCTTTTTATTTCTAATGTTCATTCAACCCATCTTTCAGCACGAGCACTGCCAACTAAATGAGTGCTTATTGCGAGATATACAATATAACAACAGTGTATGTTAAAATATAACAGCAATGCACGTTAAAATCATGGCACAATGGCCGCAAAT
>NW_005307838.1:0-804 GCF_000412655.1 Myotis brandtii
TCACGTCTCTGAATTCAAGTGAATGGGAGCATCTGTACAGGTGCTGGGCTTTCTTCTGGGTTGTATTCCAAATCACGCGCTTTCTTTGCCTATCTTCACAGACACGCTGGCAGCCTTTCTAGCTTTATTGAAGTGTCAGAGTGAAACCACTTCTTTACAGCCTTTGTGTGAGCTGCTGCCTGAAAGGACAAAGCCTAGATGCTGAGTGGCTGCTTGGTGACTGGATAGGTGCCGTCACCATCTATGCGCCTCGTTCCTGTCACATGTCACCCGGCACAGGTGATCCAAACTCATGCCTCAATAAAATGCCTAATTACCTTACCTGCTTTTGGAGTGAGTCTGATCACAAACCAAAATTCATGAAGGCAAGAGTCTACTGATTCAGAATTTAGCGAGCACACACATTTTTTACCCTCCTTATTCCTTTTATGATTAGGGGTGCAATTAGGGACATCTGAAAAGATATTTTTCTCTCTATAAAACTATAGCGATCTGGTTCATGTTTTTCCTTGGCCTCCATCAACTGAATTAATCACATTAAGCCAAACTCTGAGAAATGCTACTGCGATGTGATCCATATGTGACAACTGTGTATCTTTCCTCTATGTAGTCACCTCCCCATTATCTGCACAAATGCAGGGGTGCGGTGGTGCAGATAATTCAAAACAGCAAATAATCCAAATGCCATTTCTGCTTGGCTTGAGAAGACATTATGCAAATTTGGGGCAGCAAATTTACCTTCTTTATTACATTTTGCTTGCATTCATATTAAACATTTATTTGCATTCTCTGTGAGTGTGAGTG
>NW_005307839.1:0-804 GCF_000412655.1 Myotis brandtii
TTTTATTGATCATATTTGCCTCTTTCAAGGTTACAATAAAAATAAATTTATGGTTAAATATTTGTTGATAAAGGGTTACCATATTTTATTCATTTAATTTCTAATATCATCCAGCTCTCTCCCATTCTTGCCAACTCTGGCCATTTCATTGTGTCTGTGGTTAATTTATTTCTACTGAAGGAATATCTTCCAGAAGAATATGCTTGTCTGGTTAAGAGCTATAGCATATGAAAGACCGTAAGTCTTTCAAAATTTCAGAAGGCTTAGAACCAAGTTTTTAATCAAAGAATATACTCATAATGTTTTTATGAATAGTTCATTTTAAAATAATGCTCATCTTATATTGATGCTGGCTTCTCTGAAATGCATATAGAGCTTTAAAATGTGCATTACTTTTTAAAATGGTCAGTTTTATTCCCCCCAAATGTTGATTTACTCAAAATAGATTTTTTTTCTCCCTCTGAGACTGCATTCCAGTCTATATGTAAATTGCAACACACTCAGATTAAATTAAAATAACCGTGAATTATGGGGCAGTTCCCTCACATGAAGTCTTTTCTTACTTAACCTTTCCACATGAAAGAGAGAATCTGTATTTGGTGTCTACTGAACCTGTTTGACATTCCAGAGATGTCAGAATCCTGAAGCATACATCTTAGCCGCTCTGGGTAATGCTTTTGTTGCATAAAAGAACTAAGCTGGATAGGGATTTGTGATATTTCAATTCTAGAAATAGTATGATGAAAAAACTAATGATCCCACACAGACTTTAGTGTTTGTGCAATGTTTATTCAGCCAAACAGA
>NW_005307840.1:0-804 GCF_000412655.1 Myotis brandtii
AGCAGATATCAAAATTATGTCTGTCTAAATCTTTAGGGTCAAATATTGTGATAAAATTGGAATATATAAAAAATCTATAACTAGCATCACTAAAGTATGAATTACAAGTTGGTTGTTTAGGTATCATTTAAACAAATGGTATTTGGTCAGTTTGAGTATGTATAACTAATAGTGCTGGTTTTCATTTACAAAATCTGCTTAAAATTTAGTTAGATGCCCATAAAAAACAGTTTAAAATACTACGTACATTTTCATCATGCACATATGGTCAAAAATTTCTTTAATAAAGATTTCACATCACTTGTGTAATGCAAAACAAAATGTGAGTTCAGTAAATAATTTTTTTCCTGTGTATGTTTCAGACAGTGTAATTTTTCTTCAAGATCTCTGTATATTTTCGTGACGTTTTCAAAAGTAGGTCTTGACATGAATTTGACTGATCAATTGCTCCTAGAATAGAATCTCTATAGGGTTCCGATTCAAACTCAGCAGCATCTGGAAAGGAGGGGAATTATATTCTTTATCTAAACTACAACTAAGCATAAGTGTTAAGAAGAATAAAAAACATCTATATCTGACTACTGTATATAACACAAGAATAATATGAAATATAAGTATTAATTCAGTGGTTGCACACTGAATTAATTAGTATCATGGCTAAGTATCAGAACTTCTGGTTTTCTCATTCTTCACTCATTTATTCAACACAGTGCACTAAGGTAGTTATTATATAGGATGATTATCCATCCCTGAACAATCATCCTATATAATCCTATATAATAAAGAGCTAATATACAAATGGTC
>NW_005307841.1:0-804 GCF_000412655.1 Myotis brandtii
CTGCGTGGAGGCAGCGGCTGGCCTCCCTGCCTCCGGGGGGCACATGCACCTCCCACGGTGAGGGAGGCCCCCACAGTCACTCAGAGCTGCTCTGCTGGGCACCGGCTCTCTCAGGGGTTCTAACTGCGCCCATCGCTCCCCACTAGCCTTCCGAGACAGGGTGCTGGGACCCATTGTACAGCGAGGACAGCGGGGCCTGCCCAGGGCACCCCGTGCTGAGGACAGGAGGTGGCTCCGGCCAGGCTGTGGTCGGAGGGAGCTGGGCCTTGAGGGGTGGGTGTTGGGCTCACGTTGCCCTGGAGCCCCTGCCAGTGCCAGGATGTGGCCAAGGCGATGCCCATTCCCACCTCAGGCCCAGGCAGGGGCTGTGGACAGACCAGACAGGGGCTCTGGCACCCCCAAAGCCCCTGGTGCTGTCGCTGGGTGGGGGTGAGAGCCTGTGGGGGGCTCCCCAGGGGTACAGGGGGGTGACGGGCGGCCGGGTGGGCAGTAACCGGGAAGCCACAGTGGCCAGTTAACCCACCGCCTACTCGGGTGGGCAGGCGGGCAGCTCCAGACCAGGGGAGGCGGCAGGGGAGGGGTGGATGGGCCATCTGCCCCCGCCTCCGGGTGTCCTGGGGGACACAGAGGTCACCCAACACTGTGGCCCAGGACCTGGGCTGTGGGACAGCCGCCTGAGACAGACCCCTGGGAGCAGGATGGGGGGTCTCGGCTGCTGGTTCCAGGCCCCTCAGGTGGGCCTGGGCAGAGGCTGCGTGCGTCTGGAGGCCAGGCCAGTGGTCGGCAAACTCATTAGTCAACAGC
>NW_005307842.1:0-804 GCF_000412655.1 Myotis brandtii
CCATCAGTCGGACATCCCCCAAGGGCTCCTGGGCTGTGAAAGGGTGCAGGCCAGGCTGAAGGACCGTCCTCCCCACCCCCCACCACCGAGTGCACGACTGTGGTGCACCGGGCCTCTAGTAATCTCATAAAGGAAACAGTGAACAAAATATACCCATTTAATTCCTTGATTACTATTTTGATAAGTCAAAAGCTTAATGTCCCTTCTTAAGGGTTCCAGGACTCCACAAGGTAATCTGGCATCTCCCCATTATTCTTTCTCTGACCCTGTTCCCTTCCTATGAAGTACTCACCATGATTTATAATTAGGACTTCTCATGTATTAACTTTCCCTTCACCTAGAATGTAATAGGAACTACATCATTATATCCACCACTCTCTTTCCAGTGCATAGCAAGTTTGCATTGAACAAGGAAAAGAATTAAAATTTGCTGAAAATTTTAATGAGTAAATAAATCAAAAGTCCTCAGCAATATCTGCCCTCATGCCAACAATAACTGAGAGTTTCCAATTTCTCCCCTACCCCAAATTATCCCTGTTGAGAGCTCTGATTAAACAGTGATTAAAATTATAGTGGATGAGCTTTATTGCCTGGTCCCTTCCGCAGGCATGAGCATGCCTCCACCAGTAATTGATGAACAGTGATTTTAATTTGGACTTATTCCTCCAGTTAATGGAAGGGGATAACTCCAGTTAAAGAAAGCAAATTACTTAGTGAATATACTTCTGTTAAGGAAAAAGCTAATTCCCTAATTTGTATCCTCAAAGCCCTAACATTCACAATGCTGCTTTCCTGATTGACTAG
>NW_005307843.1:0-804 GCF_000412655.1 Myotis brandtii
GGAGAAGGATTGAAGAGCTGCAGGGTCACACCCAAGGCATTGTTAGTGAAAGCTCAGGAAGAGACCACGAACCCTGTTAGGAATGAGCAGAATCAAAATTAGGGTAAGAAAGGGAAAAGGGGGACATTATCCTTCAAATATGCCTATTTCTAAAAGAATAGAACTTGTAGAATCACAAAAGGTTCCCTAAAATATGTTAAGCCCCAACCTCCCTCATCATTGTCAAACCCAGCATAGAATCAGATTATCAAGGTTAAGTACACCTTGAGAAAAGGGAAATGCTATTCAGACTCCACAAATAAAGCAGGGATGTGACTAGCTTGGGTATGGGGATTGGAGGGGTTCCACATGAGAGGAAAGGGAGATAGGTCAAGGTCTAGAGCAGACAGCCAGTATAGGAGGGAGGCAAGTTTGAAGGGGATTAGTATCATGTGCCATTATGAAGACTGAAGCTGGGTTTGTAAACACTGACATGGGTAGTAGCTAAGATTTAGACTCTAAAGCCAAACTCCACAGACTGCATCTGAGCTCACCTTTTGCTAGCTGTGTGGTCTTAGGCAAGTCGCTTGCAGTCTCTCAGTCTCAAGTTCCCCATCTATAAGTGGGGACATTAACAGCACCTGTCCCATAGAATTCTATAGATAATTCATGTGAAATGCTTAGCACAGAGTCTGGCACCTAAGTAATCCAGTATATGTGAGTAACCCCTATTCTCTAAATATATCCATGATATGTTACTGAGATTTTTATAAAGTCACATAATACTATTTATTAAAGTGTCCCATTTATAGAAAACATATTTAT
>NW_005307844.1:0-804 GCF_000412655.1 Myotis brandtii
AGGGCGCAGGCCAGGCCAAGGGACTCCACCAGTGCACAAGTCCATGCACTGGGCCTCTAGTAAGTAAATAAGCTTGTAGGGCACAAGAGTAATACACAGCAAACTATAATTTTCATAGAATATAAAAATGATTAAGATATATATAGTAAAACAATTACTATAGCTATGCCAACAACAATAAAATGGTGTAACAAATAACATAAATAAATTAACTTTATAAGAACATTTTAATATCTATACTAGAAGAAATTGAAATGCTCAAATAAAAACTTTAATAGATGGCAATCCTCTCCTGGGATTTGAATAAATTCATAAAGATATAAAAAGTCTCCAAATGAATCTTTAAATTAGATGTGATTTTCAACAAAATGCCAATAACATTCATGTTTTTGAAGTAAATTAACTAATTTCAAATTAAGATGAAAAATTACAGAAATACAGATATTGTTTGGGAATTGGGTAAATAATGAGGTTAAGAAAAAGTTAGCTTACTCAATAAATTATCCAAGAAAACTTGGGGTATCATTTAAAATGAGGTTGAATAGATATGATCACTCATAGTTAATAACAATAACTTTAAAATTGATAAAATATTCAATGTTAAAATTGAAAAATAATACAGCAATAAACTGAAACCAAAAAACCTCAGAATTAGCCATTGATAATATTTGAATTAGTGAAAGCCTTCTAAGTATGACACAAAACCCACAATATGCCAAACCAAAGTTACTTTTTAAAAGTTGTTGCATGGTAAAAGTAACCACAATATAGTTAAAGGCAAAGAGTATATAGTGCAAAATATCT
>NW_005307845.1:0-804 GCF_000412655.1 Myotis brandtii
TTTTTTTTCTCTATTTTTCAATTTACTGTGATAATTAATATGTGAAGGAGAAAAAAGGACATCTCCATGTTCATATGTTAGTTAGAAATAGCAGTATTGACAAGATCAAGTAACTGTTTTGATCATTAAATAATTACAGATGCTATAGAATTTTGCAATGGAATAAAATACAAGCAAATGCCAAAATTCTGTGTTAGTAAGTCACTGCCTTAAACATATGGAAATTTAATTTAAGACAAATGCCTGAGAAGCATCTAATCATAGAAACAATAGTAGTATCTAATGCATAAACAGTAGTAGGCAGGAAAAAATAAAACATACATAATTGCTTAACTGTGTATTACATGAATAAACATAAATATTTTTGACTTTTAAAGAATTTTTGTATTAGCTAAGAAGTTTGCAGGAGTGCCAATAGCTAGTTCAAAGAAGGAAATAGTTATTTATAATTCTGTGGAAAAATTAATGTCAGAAGTACTTATACATTCTCTGGGGATGTAATAAAACATGCCCCACTCAGTTCGCCTCTTCCTCTCCAGTTGGAAGGACAAAACAATGCAGTAAACATGTTGAAAATTTATTTTTTTTTAAAAAGTGAAACTCATATCTAATATCCTGGTCCTATGTTAGTTACATGTCCAAGGCAAGAAAAAACCTCAGAAGCCTTCAATAATACAAATGTGTTAATTATTTCAACAAACATTTGTTGACCACCAATTCTGGGCCACATGTAGGATGCTGTGGATTCTAAGGTAAATGAAATGATCTCAGAAAGATTTGGAAACTCAAACCTACTTCATTATG
>NW_005307846.1:0-804 GCF_000412655.1 Myotis brandtii
GTGTGTGTTTGAGTGAATGACTTCTAATCTAATTTTGTTTGTGTCTAAGAAGGTCATTTATAATATCATTTTCTTTAAATTTTCTGAGACTTGTATGATTATGTAATATATGGTCAGGATTTTAAGTGTTCCATGTATGTTAGTAAATTAAGTGTATTCCATAACTATTGGTGTTGAGGGATAAGGTCTAGTTTTCCAGTCCCCTTTTAATCAGTTCTCACAAATGACCTTCTAACTCTTAAAATATATGATCACTTTACACCCTTTATTTTAAGCTCATGCACATCAAGCCAACCTGAGAACATTGAAAAAGTTTCATTTAATACTTTGATACAGAAGAACAAAAAATTAATAAAAAATGCATTATTGTCCATTTCTCTTGTACATTTACCCAAGGTTCAGGTACCCCCTCTACTCCTTGCAGGCTGGCTTTAGCCTATTTTCTTAACTTATGTGCTTTGTCACAATATTTTCCCGTGTTGTTATAAGCTCTTCTGTTACATATCTTTTTCTTTTTTGTTTATTTTCAGAAATTTAAAAAAAAATACACAAAAGTAAAGAGAGCAGTATAATAAACACACATATATACCCAATACCCAGCCTAAGTAGCAACATCTTTTATATATACTTGCCTCAACTATTTTCTTCCCAATATTTTTGTTTATTAGTTTGTTTGTTTCTCAAGTATATAAGCACATTTTAAATGTAATATCATTTTATCTGTAAACACTTCAGTGCCCATTTCTAATAGTAAGTACTTTTTGAAAATAAAACTTCAATAACATAATCACACCTAACAAAATT
>NW_005307847.1:0-804 GCF_000412655.1 Myotis brandtii
TGGGGGGGGGGGGGGAGAAGGAGGAATAGGCTTCTTGGTTTCACCACTGCCTGGTCCTGCTCACCCGTAAGTTGGCTTTCAAGGTCAGGGCACGGTTTTCTTGGTACCTACAAGCTGCCACAAGATAGCTTGGTTTCTCTGTTTTCTTGTGAAGGTATAAGGCTCTCGCTTTTCAGGGTGTGTCTCATTGCCACAATTGAGAAGTGTAACATTTTGACTGCACGTTTGAAAATAGAACGAGGCTTTGTGGCTACTTATCTTCTATGATTGTGCTTAAAGAAAACAAAAATATAGACCCAACGTTAGGCAGCGAAAACCCGACTCTAGCAACAAAATATTTATTGTCAGGGGTTATTGATGTAGCATGGTTACACAGTGTTATTCCCACAAGCACCTGAGAAACTCTGTCAAATTCTGAAATGTTTGGTCTCCTCTGCTGGGGAAGTGTCTACTTACCTCTTGGTAGGTGGACTCTCTGTGAACATTTTCAACTGAGAGCAGAAATGCTGATGGGAATAGTCCTCATCATTGATAACCACAAGTGATTGAAGCATGGGCCTTGATATTGGAGAGAGTCTCCATTCCTTGTGAATTTCTAGGTTTACCTTTGTGGTTAGCCTTGTTTAATAAAACCCAGGCGTTCCTGCTACTGGTGTATTTGCCCATCGCTGCCAAGCTAGAGTTGAGCTTGAGAAAAACAATTTCCCAGGTGCTCTCTTCATGTTCCATCTCACAAGTGTGGCCCCCAAATGATGCTTCTCATTGTGCATTTGTTGTTCTACAGAACTTACTGAAACACCAAGA
>NW_005307848.1:0-804 GCF_000412655.1 Myotis brandtii
TTTTTTTATGACTGAGTAGTACACCATTGTACATAAATGTCACATCTTTTTTAACCCTTCACCTATCACAGCTTAGGTTGTTTCCAGGTTGGCTGTTGTAAATGATGCTGCAATAAACATGGGAGGGCCATGCTCATTAAGACTTTTGAAAGAAGCCATATGGCAGTGAATTCAGTGCGGAATTTTCTGACGGGGGGAGTCATTGTTGCTGATTCAAATGTGGTATGTTTGGTTTGGATATGAGGAGTGCAGGTCATGGGTTGGCATTACTATGAAAAATTTGAGTGGGACCTATTCTTGTAGGGTCCTGTAGGCAGGGTCTCAGAGTGTAGTTGTGGTTTATTCAAATTAAGCAAAGCTTGTTTTCGTAACTAGCAGGAAAACAGAGACCCACAACAAGCTTTTCGATTATGGCTTAAAAAGAAGCACGAAGAGCAGCTGAAAGAAAAAAAGACAGAAGAACTTCGAAAGCAGGAGGAATGCTTGTTCTTCCTCCAGGGGACAGAAGGCCGTGAACGGGCCTTTAAACAGTAAGTCACAGGCAGAACGCGCCCCTCCCTCACGGTCATTTTAGGAAGTTATATATGGATAAAGCTTGGGGAAAAAAATAAGCCAAATATTGGATCTTTGACATTGCATCCTATTCACTTTTAAATCCACTTTAATAAATGTGTGAGATTCTTTGATTCCACACTTGGCACAACATTGATACCATTCTTTTAAGATAGTTTTCAACACTAAAGTTGTTTCTTATGGCACCAGTGTGGTAGCCTTTGAGAGCCCACCATTCATTCATATATCCAT
>NW_005307849.1:0-804 GCF_000412655.1 Myotis brandtii
ATGTATATGCATATAAAAGATGAAAATGAAAATCAATTTGGTGTACCAACAGCATAGGTAGAAATGAACATGGAAGGGCAGCCAGTGTTTCATTTCAGCATCAGCTCGGGTAGTAAACATACTTCATTAACATATGTGTCTACTCACCATACATTGAAACCAGAGAACTGAAGCATCTCTAAGAATTTGTTTGCTTAAAACTGTTCACATTGTGTTGAAAATGCCCTTCAGTTAGGGCAAATCAAGTTAGAGTATGGAATGTAACTGCTGATCTCCTTCAAAAGTTTTCATAGCCCTTCTCTTTGCTAATATAAAAGTATTATATACCAAGAATGGAAAGTTAAAATAGTGTTGTTTCTATGTGTATTTTAAAGTTGTACCTATATATGTTGCCTCTTTTTGAACTGTCTAGGGATGGATTTGCTGCTTTTGATAACAGTGAACAGCCTGTACTAGTTTTTTTCTAGAACTGCACTAGAAGATTTGTAAAGAGGGGAAAAATATGAGAGAGACATCATCTATTGAAACAACCACCTTTTTTGATTTGGAAATTAAGATATGGGTCAGAAATTCCAAGAGGAAGGTCATGTAAAAATGAGCCAAAAAGTCAACAAGCTACTAGGGATTTCTCTTAAAACCTTATTAGGAAATAGCCCTTAGATTGGGTTCAGGTAGGAAAAATTAAGACATATGAGTCAGTATGCTATTTTATGTCTTCTATGATACTATGGTATTTCAGAATTACTAACTTTGAGTACTAAGATGAATAAGCTAAACCTTTGAAATAAACATAACTTTTAAAAA
>NW_005307850.1:0-804 GCF_000412655.1 Myotis brandtii
CTCTCTCTCTCTCTCTTTCTCTCTCTCTTCCTCTCCCCCTCTCCCCCTCCCCTTCCCCCTACCTCCCACTCTAGAAATCAATGGAGAAAATATCCTTGGGTGAAGATTAAAAAGAAAGTGATAGAAATATATTAGGATAGAAAATTCTTAAAGGAATTTTTCTAAAGTAGTCTAAGTTGTGTACTCTTTTAAAATAAAATATGTATCATGATGATTAAAAATTGGTAAAATGTATAACCAAAAGTAAAGAATAAATAAATATAGTAGTGTAATTTAGGGTGATTTAAATTTCCTTCTTTTTTGACCTAAATTTTCTATACTGTATTAGTTTTACAGTAAGAAAATAAATAACTTATGTATAGGTTAGTCAGACTTCTGTATCTGCTTAGATTTCTAAACACCTGTGGCAAAAATAACTCTTATAAAATAAAATGAGTATACATCTGCATCATTTAAAACTTAGACACTTTTGTTCAGAGCTCCCTGAACCCTACTCTGTTGCCCAGTATTTACCACAGATGGACCACAGTGAGCCCAGAGGATTTTGGGGGATGGGTTGAACCAGGGAGGCTGGAATCCTGGCTTGTGAGCAGCCTCATTCCTCAGCAAAAACAACAAAAAAACAAAAACCAACAACAAAAGAAACCCACCAAAAACAATGTAAGCCCAATCCTTTACAGAGGTAAGCTCTGATCTCCTGCCTGTGGCTCCTGAATTTCCATTAGGTCTGAGAAGCAATAGTTTGTATTCACACACTTTTCCCTAGTGCCTTAGTCAGTGGTTCTCAACCTTCTGGCCCTTTAA
>NW_005307851.1:0-804 GCF_000412655.1 Myotis brandtii
TGCGCCTCACACGCTATACCAGTGACAGGTGCTCACGCCTCCCAGCCTTGGCCATGTCCGCGCCGCCGCCAGGGGCACCATTCTCTACTGTGCACCTGGAGATCCTTCTCCTTCTGCAAGACCCAAATCAAAGGCCACCTCCTACTCTCTGTCTGCTCTCAGTTCACTTCCCACTTGGGCTCAGTGCATGTGTGGGTCCCATCAGGCACCGCGGCGCACGGGTGGGGCTGTAGCCACATACACACGTATGTGTGTGCAGCGGTGTCCCTGCCCCCAAAGCGCCAGCCCTGACGGACCCACCTGGTGGGAAGGGCGCCGACTCTGGGAACATGGCTGCAGCCTCGCCCCGGCTGACAGGCTTGAGCGCCTCCCGGTCCCTGGTCCCAAGGCTGTGAGACCCACCCCATGGACACGGAGGCCCCTGCACGTGTGTGCGGGGTTCACTGAGCAGACTGGACTCAGAAAGAAAAATAAAAAAAGAGAAAAGGAAAACAAAGAAAGCAAATCAGTAACAGCTTTCCTGTTCTCCTGCCAGCAGTTTGGAGATCTCACTGCCACCAGATCTCACAGCTTTTCCAGTCACACTCATGGGCTAAAAAGCTAGTCCCGTTTAAATCAAAACTTGGGTTCTACTTCCCAATAAAGCTTCTATCCAGGCCCCGATGGCATTGGGGGAAGGAGGGGAGCTCCAGGCAGCTCTGCTCTCTTGTCCTATCTCTGTCCCTTGTCCCCAACACCGCCCCTTCCCCAGGGTCCTGACCCCTCCAGGGCTGGGCAGGTGGGGGGTAGGGTGGGGGGTGACCC
>NW_005307852.1:0-804 GCF_000412655.1 Myotis brandtii
GACCCTCTGGGGCTCATGCTCAGAACCCACCATGGGGCAGGAATGCCACTTCAAGGCCAACCCCAACTGAAGGGCTGCAGCTGCCCCAAGGGCCTCCAACCTCCCCAAAAGGAAGACAGCTCCCCAGCTGGTGGGACACAGCAAGAGGGTACTTTCTGGAGGGGTGACCATGGAGCTGGCACTGGGTGGGGCTGGGAGTAATCAGAGGACCTACCCCTCTGACTCCTCCTCCCCTATGTGCCTGCCACACAGCTGGCTCTGGGCACACAGTGGAGGAAGGTAGATTTCCAGACCCTTCTGCCTCCTGGTTCCCCTCTGTACTGTGAGCACAGATATGGGAGCAGAGTCCCAGAGGGCTCCTTTCTTTATGACACTATCCCTCGCCCCCCACATCCTCTGTCCAGTTGCCCTAGTCTTGGATCTGCTTCCTCAGAGCAGCCATGGCTGAGCTCCTGAGACAGGACGAGGGGCCTGACAGGCCTTTGCCTCACAGCCCTCACCAAGACGCCCACTGACAGAAGGGCCAGGGTTGGTGCTTCGGGGTCGGGGTGATGCCTGCAGACACTTCGCCAGGAGCAGCAGTGTTCCCACAGGCTCTGCCCAGGTGCCCTCGAGGGTGAGACCAGGAAGGTCTTTGAGTGAGTGGAGGAAAAGGGTTTCTGCCCACCCAGCAGACACTGCACCCTGCTGCCTCCCTGTCCCAGCCTAGGCCTCTGTCCACCACCTGAGCGGGGCTTCACTGGCCTTGCTCAGCAGCACTGGCCCTGACAAACCCCAGGGGTGGCTGCTGAGAGCTCCAGGCCC
>NW_005307853.1:0-804 GCF_000412655.1 Myotis brandtii
CTACTCTCTTCCCAACATTCAAATATACAATGCAATATTATTAACTATAGTCACATGCTGTACATTCCATCCCCAGGACTTATTTATAACTGGAAGTTTGTACCTT
This sequence comes from Myotis brandtii, assembly GCF_000412655.1. NCBI lineage: Eukaryota > Metazoa > Chordata > Mammalia > Chiroptera > Vespertilionidae > Myotis > Myotis brandtii. Next base: position 107 of record NW_005307853.1, read on the forward strand.
TTGACTAAGGTGGTATTTTCTAAACCTGATAAATCTAAAGAACTCTGAGACATTTGTTTAGCATACAGAATCTATTTCTTTCGACTTCTTCAGGACAATTGAAATTAAATCTTTGGGAAGGGATTTGGGAATATTTAAATTTAACAAATATTGTCATTAGGCGAATTAGGACACACTGCCTGAATGCAAAGGAGCAAAAATTGGCCACCCCAACATATGCCACTTTGGTAATTGATTATTTTGAATTAAAGTTACTTGGGAAACAGTTGATGGAAGAAGGACAATCTCACCCTCCTCTCTGTCTCTCTGAGCAGGAAGTAAAGGACTCTTGTGGACAGACACGGGAAATTCAGGGTCAAGAGCACTGTCAACTCTGCTTAGTTTCTTCACTAGTAGCACCCAAGCCTAAGTTTTTTTGTCCTGTCAGTTCTTTATAAATTTATCTTTTTGTCTAAAAAGTATAAAAGTTGCCTGTTTTCATAATGTTTTATGTCCCATATCTATGAGACCTCCATCTATACAAACTTGATTTTCTCCTGTTAATGTCTCACAACAATTTTATTGTGTTTTTTTTCAAATTTTTATTTATTGGTTTGAGGGGGAGAGAGAGAAATAGCAATTTATTGTTCCACTTATTTATGCCTTCGTTGATGGATTCTTTTATGTGCCCTGACAGGGAATCAAACCCACAACCTTGG
>NW_005307854.1:0-804 GCF_000412655.1 Myotis brandtii
ACTTTTGATTGTATTCTGGGTGAGATGGGAAGGTGGCTGGTGTGGGGTGAAGGCATGGCTTCTGTTTTATGAGGCTCACTATGGCAGCTGTGTGGAGGAGGGTTTGAGGGGTGGCAATGTGGCCTCTGGAGTTGACAGCAATGATCCAGACAAGAAACAAAGGTTTTCTGAAGGGGTGGTAGTAGTGGCGAGAAGGGCTTTGATTCCAGATATACAGTATTTTTTAAGGTATAGGATTTCCTGGCAGTTTAATTGGGGGAGAGGGAGAGGAATCAAGAATGCCCCCCAGGTTTCTACTTCAACAACTAGAACAGAGATGGGCACTTAGGGGAGAAGGTTAATATGAGATGGGTGGAGGCAGGGATGAGGCATTTGGTGGTAGACATATTAGTTACTTTTTAGAAGCCTGTTAGAAATCCAGGTGGAAATGTTAAATATGTTAGGTATACTGACTCCGAAGTTTGAGGGAAGATATAGAGGCTGGAGACATAAATTTGAACAAACCAGCAAAATGATAAAACGTAAAACTATCTCTTTCACCATTGTATCTTTGGTCCCAACACAGTATGGACGTTCAACAAATATTTGTCAAATGAATGAATGTTATGAGGGTCATATAAGATAATGGGTATGAAAGTGTTTTTCAAATTATAAATCCCCCTGCAAATAAATGGTGATATACAACATTATCATATTAATCATCTTACAAACAGAAAACTTTTGAATGAGCAATAAAGATTTAGCAAAAGTACAACTAGAAATCTTTACTCTAACAGAAACACACACACACACACACACACACAC
>NW_005307855.1:0-804 GCF_000412655.1 Myotis brandtii
GTTTATAAAGCAGGGAGTAGTTTTGATCTGGAATCAGGATCGCATATCCTTTCCTAGAATTCCTTGTGGGTTGGGACAAGCATCCATGTGCATATGACGTAGGCAATTCGGCTTAGGGCCAGGTCCTCCTGATTCCATTTCATTCCACCTAAAGAGCTGCCAAATATCAGTGGCTGTTAAGAGTAAAGAATATAAATTTAATGGTTTTGCTTCCTTTGGAACCAATGAAAGAAAGAGCTAGGAACTTAAAGCTTCCTTCAAAGGTCTATTCTAACCTGATGATTTTGTGGTTTTATGCTTCATTTTATCATTGAAATACTCAGAAAATAGCCACAGTGGCAGCTCCTATCAATGATAATTTACCAGTCCCAGATCTTTCAATTCCAGCTAAGATTAGATTGTTCTTAAGTGTATCTGAAAGACACATGGCCAATCTGCTTCTCATGGCAGCAGATGAATAAGCATTTGCTTCTAATTCCACCTACTACGGCTCCCTCTTTCTGTTGCTTTTAAAAGCATCTGCTATCTCAGAGGTAGAAGATATGTCACTATGAACAACTGCTTTGTTGGAAATAGCTGCATTTCATTTCTGTCATCTGTTCAAAGTAAAACTCAAGTTCACTTCCAGGCAATACCAGTGCAATGAACAAAAAAGTCCTTACAGGTTCATCTATAAGGATTATATCTAAAATGTCTACCTTAACATACACTACATTTATGTAACTTAATATCTTTGACTATGCTATGCTTGATATATGCAAAAGAATATATGTAATGTAAAGGGAAGTTTTGAAGCATTGGAAT
>NW_005307856.1:0-804 GCF_000412655.1 Myotis brandtii
TAGAAGGTGCTGATCCCTGGTCAAGTTATGAAACTACCAATTAACAGTCTTGCTTTGCATTAGGGCTCACATGAGTTTCAGAGTGGTTTGTATCAGCTCATGCATATTGTTCACTGATAGCAATGAGGCTGATGATTTGTGCCTGGCCTCGGTGGGACTCCTACAGGGCTCTACTGCTGGTGCTGGTTATGTAATAGAATATTCCTAAGTGACCAGTAGGAGAAAAGAAATCCTGACAAGATTCCATTTTATATAGTTCCTGGTTCTGAAGCACAAACCGTCCATGCATGCGTCAGTGGTTCCTAATTCCAATTAGAGTTCACCCCTGGAATCCTTGCAGCCTTTGATTGTAAGGAATATTCTCACTTTAATGCTGTTGCTTTTTGTATTCTTTTTCTGCAACTAAGCATTTTGGGCCCTGAGTCTTCTTTAGCAATCAACCCCCACCTTCCGCTATTAGTACAATCATGAAAAATAACAAATTATTGTTTTAGGGCACTGCATTTAGGGTGATAGGCTATGCAGCAAGAGGTGACAGAAAGACAGTTAACATTTACGAAGCACCTACCACCTGCCAGACACTATTTCAATTCACAGATAAGGAAACTGTGGTGCAAAGGAAGTAAATTATTTCCAAAAGCAACATAGCCTGTAAGTAGTTGAGATATAGTATTGGCTGCCTGCACAATCCCAATTACCAACCTCCCTTTTGACAGTCATCTGCTAAATAGGGGTGGCCATGTAACACAGTCCTGGCTAATGAATATAAGCAACTGTCAAGCAAATAAAATAAAAGCCAGAGTA
>NW_005307857.1:0-804 GCF_000412655.1 Myotis brandtii
ATATCATGTTTGGGAGACCAGGTTGAGTAGTGTCACCCCCAATGTGAGCCTACACTGCCAGGAGGAGTATTCCTCATCCTCTGGAGTGAGAAGGAAATGATTTTAATGACTTTCAATAATCTTGGTGGGTCGGGTCGGCAATGACATGGGGGCGACACAGAAACTCTGGTCACCTGCCTTGGCCCATCTGGGATCTGTTCCTCTGCTTTTGTTTCTGCTGAACAGGATGCGCTCAGGCTCTGAGGTCACACTGCCTGGATGTAACACTGACTCTGTGCTTTCTGACTGTGACTTTGGGGGGCGATTTAACTCTGGGCCTCAGGGTTACCCTCTGTAAAATGGGGGTATTAACGATGCCCCCTTCCCGCGGTTGTTGTGAGGATTGAAATGATTCCTGGTGAGTGCTCAGCACAAGGCCTGGCACACCGTGATGTTGGAACTTATTATTATTGGGAGGAGATGAGCCTCAGACTCCTTCTCCCAACCTGGGGCCCTGCCCAAGGCGTCAAGGTGGCTGGGTGCTTCCTGCACGTGGTCGCGCGGGCTTTGCTGACAGAAACACCATACTCCAGGTCGGCAAAACCACCTTCACAGAAGATAAGGTGAATGGATACAAATGCCAATTTGTAATAGGTGCCTTTTAGCCACAGACGCTAAATTAAATTTCCAGCAAATCCTTTTAGAGGGAGTCAGTGTTCATTTTCTATAAAATGTGGCTTTCTGAATTCAATATAAAAGCTTTCCTTTAGAAATCCCATTTATGACTTCCTTCCTCTCTCCCCTCCCCCCTTCTCCAGCGCCAGC
>NW_005307858.1:0-804 GCF_000412655.1 Myotis brandtii
CCCCTTTTATTTTTTGAAGTAGGTGGGTAGGGTAAATTATCCTCTGTGGTTTCTTCTAATTTCTTCTCAGGCAATTTTTGGACCTTCTGAGTAGCCAGTATATATAATGTTAACCTCTTTGGCAGAGAATTTATAGCAAGTGACATGCTTTGCATTGTTTGACATTTTTATTCACCTGAATCCCCATATTCCAAAAAGTTCACCAGTTTAAAAGTTGTGCTAGCACTGTCTATAGGGGTAAATTGATAGTATGCATGATACACTTCTGTTGTCTGGGCCACTCATCCATCATGTGCCCGACCTCCACCAATAATTCCTCACCATCATGAAGGAATCTGCCCACCCAGCACTTTCAGGCCCTGTCACCTCTATGGGGGCTCCAGGATTGGAGTGTGTGATGTAAACCCACCTGTTAGGGAATGCCATTCTGCTGGTAAGAGGCATTGGTTCAGGAGGAGTGGTCATGTGATCAAAGCTGTTCAATGAGAGAGAATGTCAGGACATTTGTAGATATCATCAGAAAAGAGATTCATGTGTTTCTTCTGGAAGAGAACAGGCCCAGGGTCGCTAATACCCATTATTATAACCATAAGGGTAAAGCCTGTCTGAAGATGAAGCCAGTCCATAGGGATGAGGTGGGGCCAAGAGATCAAAGATCAAAGGAAAACAGACCTTTTTGATGGGAGAGCCCAGAGCATGTGCAGCCAAACATCCTATTGGATTTTTCAGTTGAGTTCCCCAGTAGTTTCTGTTGGCCTGTTTGTTGGTTTACATTGGATTTCTCCTTCTTTTCAATAACTATTA
>NW_005307859.1:0-804 GCF_000412655.1 Myotis brandtii
ATGTTTTTCTCTTCTTACTCTTTTGAAATCTACCTCTCATAATGGCCCAGTGGCACTCACTGTCAGGGTCATGGAAATGCAGGGCCAGCACTTGAGAGTGAGGACCCCCTTAAATCTTACACACCAATCAGGATTTTTCTCACCCCTAAAGGGCTACACCACCTATCTGTGTCCTTTTAAGCACTTGACAACCTGACTTTACATTGTTATTTGACCATTTGTGTGGTCTCATGGAAAACAAAAACAAACCAACAACAGAATTTTTATTCAGAAAATATGCCTTTGCATCTTGGCTCCTCCGTTTCCTAACCACATGCCCATGGGCAAATCACTCAAGTTTCCACAACTATAAAATGGAGTTAATAATAGCACCAACCCTTATTTCTTTCACCAAGTTTTTCATAAGCCTAAATGGATGTGTCTGTGAATATTGTAAAACCCAATACAAATTATGGGTAATAGAAGTCATAAATGTTGCTGTTTTTCCCAATGTGATATAGTTTGCTTTTTATGGTTTTCAAATGATAAAACATGTCAGATTGTGCATTCTACCTCTATCAGTGCCAAGAGGAAAGCAAGTTTCTAATATCATTAATATTGGTTAAATTTGAACATTAAAATATTTCTACAGAGAATATGGAAACACATAGATTATGTATAAACATATTAATATATGTCACATATATAGTTACCCTTTTATTTCTAACTAAATTTAAGAATGCCAATGTCAATATTTTAAGTGTAAACTATTGAGAAGCAGATCCTATATTAAAGTAATAGATGTTTAATAAAACACAATATTTT
>NW_005307860.1:0-804 GCF_000412655.1 Myotis brandtii
TATTGAAACTCTTCTTATGAAATATGTTTTGCAATATATCTACTTTTTAGAGCCTTCAACAATAAGAGGGAACAAAATGAAAACATGTTCCTTCTGAGAAATGCCCTCCTTTCTGTATTTGACTGGCTTCAAAAGGCCTGCTTGGGTGTGGCCTACCACAGCAAGGCTCTGGCTGGTAACAGCTATTGGCTGGCAGGTGCTTACCAGGTGCAAATAGAGAAGGCATCGCTCTCAGGGCCAACCTCAGAAGCAGGGCTCATCCTCTGTTCAGCCAGCCACTCTCTTTCAGGTTTCCACAAACACCTCCTGTGTCATTCACTGGGACAGTCACAGGCCTTCTCTGAGGGCATTCACAGGGGCATTCATGCTGCTACCCCACCTCTGAAAAGCATCATGTAAATATACTAATGTAGGCGGCAAAGAATCATCTAACATTGTTTTCTTTTAAAGAAGACGGACTCTGATAATGCCATCCCACATACCAACTACATCATACCACAATTCATAAAGCCTTAAAAGGGATCTGCCACAAAGCTCAAAACCTGGGTATTCATGCACATTCACCACTCTCTTCTCCTTTTCTCTTTAGCCGTTTGAAAAAATCTTTAAGGGGAGTTAGAGGAACCACTAGTTATTTTGTTATTAATCCTCACTGGAGGATTTTCCCATTGATATTAGTGAGAGGGGGAGTGGGAGAGAAGGGAGATAGAGAAATATTGATGAGAGAATGCCACATCAATCAGTTGCCTCCTGTACATACCCCAACCCAACTGGGGTGGGGAACCTGCAACCCAGGTACATGCC
>NW_005307861.1:0-804 GCF_000412655.1 Myotis brandtii
GTTTCCATCCTTTCTGACCATTATTATATACCACCAGAGAACCTGAGGAGAAACTGAGGCTCAACATTTCAAGGTGGCTAATCCCCCCACCCCATACTCAGTACCCCCCACCTCATGCCTGTAGGAGTGTAGAGCCTCTGGAACTGATGATGCTTAGTGCAAATTAACAGAAACCTCTCAGCAAAAAGGCAGACATGCTCACAATTCTCTGAGCTACAGAGTCAGAGTTTCAAGGATGAGGCAAGACTGAATTCTGTCTCTGATGAGAGAATCCCAACAAAGTTTCTGCTAAGCAAGAACATGAGGAGGAATTTTGGGACTATGCTTGGAAAGAGCCCATAAGGCATCCCACAAAGGCTCTCAGAATTTTACCTGGTCAGAGTCAGGGCTGCCTCAGAGTCAAGAAGCAACAGTGTGTGTCACTCAAGGAATCATTTAGGGGATGAATTATTAAATGTTTCAGGGAAGGACAAAGACCTGGTCAAATGTAAACCATTCTGAGATTACATTTGAGCAAGCAGTTTTAGCAGATCACTGAGGGCAGAGGTCCCTATTGGTGGTGTCATTCATTGGTGGATGATGACTATGCATCACCTCTTCCTGGGAGTCCCAGACTAATATGGAAAATGGATACTCAAGAAACATTATGGTAGGTAGAGTCTACTACAAGAATATCACTCTAGAATTTTCTTTTCTTGAATCCAACACCTGACAGGCACTAGAAACCCATATTATAAAATTTCACAAGAGTCAAAGGTGGGGTTACACTTCAAGACTGTTGAATCCATATATATATGTGTGTGT
>NW_005307862.1:0-804 GCF_000412655.1 Myotis brandtii
TACTCCAACCCAGGGCTGACTGACCCTAAAATCCACCCCACTATCCTGCTTCTTACCATTTGTACAGAGAGCTCTGCTGTGCCCCCAATACACCTGCCCTCCACCCCCTGGTGGACCCTACACCACTATCCCCTCTTCCGACAAGATCTACCTGGCTCACCCTGGAAAGCCCCATGTGAGTGGCTTGCTAGGGCCACTGCTTCCACAGCCCCATCTTACAAAGCCATGTCCAGTCCAAACCCCCAGTGATCTGCATCTTTTCTCAGATCTCCCAACACTGTACAGGGTCCCCCTAAGGCTGACACAGTGTCTCCTATAACTACGGTTCCATTTCTTGAAAAGAATGAACAGTCTTTAGCCTGGGTCTGATCTACTCACTCACCTCAATCTCTCCCAGTGGCGCTGGTCCCTTTCCTTCTGATACAGTGTCCAAGATAAATCCAATTTCTCCGCTGATCTGCAGCTCACATCAAGCTCTTTTCTTCTGGGCATGTGAATTACCGCAAATACGTCCCTTGGGTTCATCCCAATTGAGCTACCTGACTCACAGTGCTGACAGTTTTGTCTCTCAAAAAGGAAAGAACATAAGAATGAGGCTGCTACTGTGGACTTAATTCCAACCAACAGGGAAGAACAAACTGGTGAAGTAGAAGTGACAGGAACCTTGGGAGAAAGGGACCGTGTCATGTTGGAGGTTGTTACTGTGAATAAAAGAAATGCTGGGTGTAGTCAGGCACATTACTTTTGAAAAGCAGGTTTTGAAACATTCAGATCAATCGATGCCATGGACAAACTTAAAAAAAA
>NW_005307863.1:0-804 GCF_000412655.1 Myotis brandtii
TGAAGAGACAATGAAAAGTCCGTTTAGGATAACCAGTCCTCCCGAAGAGAAGACCAGAATAAATGGAATGAAAATTTTATCCCAAGAAATATTGTCTTGAGGAAACAAAATTTTTCTAGACAGAAAATAGACATAAATTATATTTGAATAACTCACATGCTATGGCAAAATTAATGAAAAGACTACTGCCTTTCCTGAGGGGGTTGGGGGGGAGGAAATGAACTTAAATACACAGAATTTGATCAGGTGAAACACTTCAAGTATTATGGCATAAAGGCAGGTTAACTGACTATCTAGTTATAATATTTAAAGAGTTTTAACAGAAGGCAGTTGTGGCTTAACAATTCTTTACACAGCTACATTTACCCATGAAGACAATAGAAACAGCATCTCTCTGGGGAAATGAAGAAACAAAGCAAACAATATCATTATGTCAGGCTCTTGCTAGTCTATATAGTGCTTATATATTTTCTCATTTCATCCTCATAACATTAATTATCTGTTTACAATGGAGAAAATTATATCCTTCATTATCTTAATTTTACAATTGAGAAAATAGTATGTTCAGAAAAGTTATTAACTTGCCTGAAGTCACACAGCTAGTAAGTACAAAACAGAGGGGCCAGAAACCATGTCTGTCAGACTTCATTAATTTGGCTTCAGAAGCACCCATGGAATGGCTCATGGAAGAGAATGTTTTAAAAAGATAGATAGTAAACATAGGACATACAGATAGCCAATAGACATAATAAAAGATGCTCCATGTCACTAATTCTTAGAGATGCAAATTTAAACCACAATGAG
>NW_005307864.1:0-804 GCF_000412655.1 Myotis brandtii
TAAGTAAACTGGCCTGGCTGACAGTCGGAGAGAGTAGAGCAGTGAGAACAGGATGGCTGCAGCCCTTGATGAGTCTCACAGCGTGGGGGGAGGGGGAGGGGTGGGGACAGACTGCGTGGTTCCATGTATATAAAGTTCAAAACCAAGGTCAGACAGTGGTTGTCTTTGTGGGGAAAGGCAGAAGGGAGACTTTTGGGGGTGCTGAAAATGTCCTATGCCTCGATCTGGGCAGTGTTTATAGGGTGTGTTTACTTAGATGACTGGTGCGTTTTTCTGCAGACATGCTATACTTCAATTAAAAAGTTCACATAATCAAGAGTCATCTCTCTATCTCTCTTTCCCCACCCCTTTCCCCAGGCATATATCCTTTCTTTCTTTCCCCTGAATTCCAAGGGCCCTTCTTTTGCTTCTATAACTTATTTCCTGAGTTAATCAGAAGTGGTCTGTCTGGATTCTTAAACTTTTTAAAAATTTAAACTAAAGATCACTTTATAATGGTGATCTGGTGATTTTTTTTCTCTCTTATATACTTTTTGGCTACCCTGTGGTTTTTCATAACAGAATGTTCCCCTGTGACCAGGAGAATAGAAAAATCCAGAGAAGTACCATCAAACATTGTGGTGCGCTTGAATATAGTAGATGTAAATGTGTACACTTTCACACACTCTGCTTTTAAATTTTGTTATTCATTTATTTGAAGACCATCAGTTTCTCCCAGAAGCAACTAGTGCATTGTTACCATTTTCTTGCATTTCCTTTCACACTGTGTGTGTGTGTATTTTCTTCTTCTTCTTTTTTTTTTTT
>NW_005307865.1:0-804 GCF_000412655.1 Myotis brandtii
TTTGTACTTAAAATCCACGTCTTGTAAATATACTATAGGAGTCATACTCCTTATCCAGTCAGACAATCTCTGCTTTTTAGAAGGAATGTTTCGTCTATTTACTTTTAATGAAGATATCGATGCGATTGGATGTAATCCGTGTTTTTGCTATTTGTTTTCTATTGGTCTCATCTGTCTTCTTTCTCGAACCCTCCTTTCCTGCCTTCTTTTGTGTTAATATATTTTAGTATCTAGTTTTTATTCCAATGCTGGAAACCGTGGGGCAGAAGGCCTTTAGAAGGCAAAGCTTCCATTCTTTGTTATACGGCTAATAACCTCACACTATTAGCCATCAGACTCCTAAGCCATCAATACCTCTGGGTTAGAGCTGTCCCTGTTCTCCAAGGAAATCAGCGCAATCCCATCTGGGCCCAACCTTTCCTTCAGTCCTCGTGAAAACTAAAAGCAAACTTTACTCTTCCTCTCAGGAGAGACATGATAGAGCGTAAACATTTGCTCGGCATTCTTGTCATCATCCACTAAAGGAAAAAGTTCTCCTTAAACCACCCATACATGCCGATAGGTTACACTCACACGGGAGCCGAATGGTCCAGTAATCATTTGACAGGAGGTGCACGGTGGGTGCGGAAGTCGTATTGCACAGTGGGCAAAGTGTGACCTCTGAGCCCGGTCCCACCATTTTTCAGCTGAGTGGCCCTGGGAAATTTTGTCAACCTCTCCAAGCCAGTTTCCTCCTCTGTAAAATTGGATAATAGTATCCACCTTGTAGGGTTGTTGAGAGTTAAATGCTAACGCATGAGAAGT
>NW_005307866.1:0-804 GCF_000412655.1 Myotis brandtii
TGAGATAAACTACAGCATGAAAAAGGAGTCATTGACTCAACAAAAGATGTAACCACTAAGGAAACAGAAGTTAACAGACAAGAAAAAAAGCACATACTGGTACGTATATATACATAATTTTTTAATCTCAAATACTTAAAAATATATTACCTATAATAAAAGCAGCTGGCTGCTATGAAAAATAAATGAGCAGAGTTCTTGGAAATTAGAAACATAATTACCATTAATAGTTGAAAATTGAAGATCAAAATAAGGGCTTCTCCTACATAACAGCACAAAGACAAAGGGTTGAAAAGTATGAAAGAAAAGATGACTCATGGAGAATGAAAGTCCATAATGAGTATGAATAAAGATTAATGAAACAACTAGATGCACATGCATGATTGCAGAGCTGTACTAATACAATAGTCATTAGCTATATATGGTATTTAAATTAATTAAATTGTGATTGAATAAAAATCACAGTTAACCAATCTACTACCCACATTTGAAAAGCCCAATAACACTTGTGATAGGGGCAACTATTTTGAACATTGCAGTGAGTAAAGATTATCCACAAAGAAATGAGGGACTGACTGCCATCATTCTCTTCATCAGAAAAAATTTGGATGCATGTAGATTCTAAGTTCTGAGATAACATGATTTTCAACCTTGATTTTTACATTTATATTATCTTGCAAATGTGAAGACTGAGGTAACATTTCCAGATACAAGTTCTCAGGTTGCATTATACCATAGGTTATTTTTGGAAGGAATACTTGAGGATATGCTCCAGAAAAACAAACAAACAAACAAACAAACAAA
>NW_005307867.1:0-804 GCF_000412655.1 Myotis brandtii
CCTCTAGTTTCTGTGAAAACTATTAATAGAAGCGATCATAAAATTTTGTGAAACGAAGCTGTTTTTCTGCACACTGGAAAAGGAATGATAGCACATCTTATTTATGCAAGACAGATCGCTAGCTACATTCGATTTACGTACAAGAGAGAGTTTGATTTTCTTATTCAAAGTAACATGAGACATATGTTTATTATCATTGCTTCAAACTTTGAGAAGTAAATATGCAGTGTAATGACAGGGTAGCTGTTTAGTGTCTGATTATGTCTGATTAATGTATCCAGAATCTGAATGCTTCCCACCACAATCATTGCTCACCTCTCTTGCCTGATATTGGAAGAGACTCTCGTGAGCTTGTCCTGTTTCTGAACTGGTTTTCCTTCAGTCGAGTCTCAAAAGTACACGCAGATGAAGAACACAGTGAGATTACATCACTCCTCTGTTCAAAAGTATCACTGACCTTTAATTTTATGTAATGTCCTACCTATAAGATACCTGCCGCTTCCCATAATCATTATCATTCTGGCTCTGTCGCTCTCTCTTCTTCAATCTCCCTGGCCTCCCTGCTGTTTGTTGAGCCTGTTAAGAAACCTCCTACCTCATCACCTTTGCCCTTGTTGCTTTTCCTCTGACCCCTATTCTCTCTCCCACTTATACCTATTCGCCTGCTTCCTCGGATATTTGTGTTTTGTCTGGTTGTAATCATCATTTTGATGAGGTGTCTCTGATCAATCTTTTTAAAAAAGCAACTGCTCACTTCCCCTCCCTGATAACTCCTTAATCTTCTGCATTCTCTGTTTCATTTTC
>NW_005307868.1:0-805 GCF_000412655.1 Myotis brandtii
CCCACCCAGGTTTATGGACTCTTTAAAACTGCAAATTTTCTGTCTTTAGTGAGCAGGCTGGAAGGCCCGAGGGGAAAGAAAGTAGTAATCCCAGGTTAAGAACTCCTGCTCTACAGAGAGTGGACTGAGTTAGCGAAGGGTCTTAAATGACTGGAACCAGAGGGGAACTAGAAGAAATTACCCTCAGTGTGACCAGGGCTGTGGCTAAAGCACGCAAAGGGAGCAGCATTCAGCCAAGAAGGTGCTTAATAAACATTGGTTTGAGCTGAATTGGTTTGGGCTCACGTCGCAAGGGGCATTGGCTAGTGTGAGGTAAGAACCAGATCTGGGGCTTGATGGGGTGAGAGGTGGTCTGAAGGAGATTCCTGGGACCCGTTGCTGGGTGACCAGTGCCCACTGGACTGGTCTGGCAGGTGCTGAGGGCCAGGTGGACTGGTGGGATCCTTTGAGGATTGTTAGCTGGTGTGTTCCTGTTCGTCTGAGAGTGATTCTCGGGTGTACTTGCTTTGCGAATTTGGAGTGTGTGTTTGGTTTGCGTGTAGGAGGAAGCTGGGTTTACATTGGGCAAGTCAGACAATTGCAACTTTTCTCTCTTTTGTAAGCAGGCTGGACGGTCCGAGGGGAGAGGAAGTAGTAATCACGATTCAAAAGGGGGCGCTGGAAGCTTTTCCTTAACCCATTTAAACAATGGCCGATACTGGGTTATATATTTTACTTCGAAAGTCTGAGTCATCCTCAGCACTGACTTTGTATAGAACCAGTTTTTATGTGAAGAACATATAAATCAGGAAGTAACTTGAAAAAA
>NW_005307869.1:0-805 GCF_000412655.1 Myotis brandtii
CTCGTGGTGGAGTCTCAATAGAAGGTAGTTGATGAGTGAAGAGCCTGTTGCGGAGACCCACTCAGCAAAGGGCAGCGTGCAGATCTCCGGGAGGAGGATCCGCGGGGGAAACGCTGGGGCTGCTGGGAGGACTGGCCCAGCTCAGGACCTTAACAAACAGGACCAGAACCCCCAGCTGAGCGCACACCGTTGTTCTGGAGGAGGCCTGGGCTTGTGCTGGCCCACGTGGTCGCCGCTGGCCACATGGGACTGCTCCGCCTCAAAATGAAATAAAATGAAAAACCCAGGTCCTCAGTCACACCTGCCACATTTCACCAGCTCGGTGGCCCATGTGTGCATGGCTGCGGAGCTGGACGGCGCGGACCTAGAACATTCCGTCATGCAGGACTATGCAACTCAGTGGGAATTCCTGCACGGGCTTCACCTCCTCTGAGCCTGGACTGTGGGCGGCTGCTTGGACAAGGCAGTGAATGCTGTTTCCCCTTCCCCCTACTCCCTCCATCCTCCCTGTCCCAGGTCCCAGGAAGAGGAAAGATGGGAGCTTCCTTCTCTCTGCTCCTCGCTGCCCACAGCCACTCCTTGAAGCCACTCCAGCTACACCACGGGAAACCCCAACACCCTCTTCTGCACCCCAGTCCCCACCCTCCTGCAGCCTTTCTCTTCTCCTGGGACCTGTGTCTGGCCCTCCTGTGTCCTCAGTGCCTCCCTCTGGCCTGGACCTCACGGTGGGTCGTTTCCACATATTTCCCTCCTACCTACCTCTGTCCCCAATCCTTTCACCGTCTCTCAGCCTGCACCACCCAAA
>NW_005307870.1:0-805 GCF_000412655.1 Myotis brandtii
TTTTATTAACCAATGTCACCCCAATAAATTCAATTGTTAAAAAGCCTCTGACAGAATACATTTTCTTCTGTATCTCTGGCTCCAGGGCAATGAAACTGACTTGTCATTCTCCTTTGCTGTTCCCAGAAAAAGCAAGTGAGTCAGACCAAGATCCGGGTCATCTCCACCATCCTGTTCATCCTGGCCGGCTGCATCGTGTTTGTGACGATCCCTGCCGTCATTTTCAAATACATCGAGGGGTGGACGGCCCTGGAGTCCATTTACTTTGTGGTGGTCACTCTCACCACGGTGGGCTTTGGCGACTATGTGGCAGGTGAGCACCCCGGGCATCCCAGTCACCAGGGCCCCCGTGGGTGGTGGAGAGATTGTTGGCAGTGCTTTTCAACACCATGAGCAAAGGAGTTGTGAGAGAAACGAACGACAAAAGCCCAGTATCCCCGCTGCTGTCCACCGGCTCATTTCAAGGCCGTGGTCCTCTGTGATCTAAGCAGCATCAGGCTCCTGCCGTGAGAGGGAAGGCAGCCTCTTCCTCCCAGGATGCATAGCGCCCTTATCGTCATATGAATTATGCATGAGTGAAATGAATTTCTCATTGAAGTTGGGGCTTCTGAATTGTATTAAGGCTCCTTGGATCCATCGATAAAGGCTATATTAGCAAGCAGCAAATGTGAAACCCTGAAGAGATTAGCACAGAGCTGAGCCTGCAAGGATCTGCAGCTTAAGCTTCCTGCCACACCTGAGGTGAGGGCCGTTGTCCCTGCAAAAGTTGTCCAGGGTGTGCCCACAAGGCTTAGGACTCAGTTGA
>NW_005307871.1:0-805 GCF_000412655.1 Myotis brandtii
AAAAAAGGGCAATTGCCAAAATTCCATACTTTCCTAATAGAAAATGGTTAATAAACTAACTATAGAAGAAATGTACTACAGCATGTTTCAACATATTTTCAAATCCACAGCTATCGTAATACTTAATGGTAAAAAATTGAAAGCTTTTTCTTTAGGATTAGAAATAAGACAAGGATGTCTATCTCACTGCTTCTATTCAACACAGTATAGAAAGTCCTAGCTAAAGCAATTAAGAAAAAGAAATAAAGACATTCAAATTGCTTCTGTTTGCAGATGACATGATCTTGTACATACAAAACCCTAGTGTCTCCACCAAAAAAACTGTTAAAACTAATAAATGAATTCAGCGAAGTTTCAAGATACAAAATCAACAAACAGGCATGTGGTTTTTATCAAAGTGCTTGCTGTGTTGGAAAAAAGTCTGAGTGAAGTGTGAGTACAGAGGTGTTTTTGGATCCCCCCCCCAAAGAAAAAGTAATATTTGAAACTTTAAAATTTAATACATAGCAGAAAAAAATGTTTCCTAAATGATAAGAAGCAGAAACATGTTTGATTATATTATTGACATTGCTTTCAATTGTCATTATGTTAACAGAATTAAAGTTTTACCTTAATAACAATAATTTCTCCCATGTAAAAAGTAGCTCTTAAAACTTAAGAAAAAAAAGGTGATACAATGAACATTGAAAGTGAGATTCGATACATCTAGTTTGCATGGCTTGTCTTTTTTTACTTCTTTTCTTTATCATAGGACAAGATGTGCCATATTTCTATGCTTAATTTTCTTATCTGAGAATAAAAAACA
>NW_005307872.1:0-805 GCF_000412655.1 Myotis brandtii
TTCCCTGAAGTTTCCAGAAGGAATTCAGCTTTGCCAACACCTTAATTTTAGACTTCCTGACTGCAAAAATTGTAAGAGAATAAATGTTGCATTGTTTTAAGCCCTCTAATTTGTGTTAAATTTTTATTGTAGCAATAGGAAATTAATATTCCCATATATCCATCTACCTCGCTGAACCCTTCTCTGACATCTGTAGACCTTCACACTGGCCAGTCTGACCTCCTTACTTATTTTCAAACATTATGACCATGTGATCTTCTTCCATTCACTGGTTTTCCATTTGCATCGCCCTGGCTAAATACTCTTTTCTCAGTTATCTACATTTCAGGTTCTCATACATCATTCAGATCTTTACTCAAGTTACTTTCCAGCAAGGGCCTCATGATCACCCTCCACCCCTTGAACTCCCCTACATATGATTTGCTTTTCTTTGTTTCATATTTTATTTTTTGTACCTGCCATTGGCATGCTGAAAATGTAACATTTTTATTAGAATGTAAGCTTTGTGTGGGCACAAAACTTTAGCTGTGTTTTATATTGTAATATATCAGTACTTTGCATAGTTATTGATATATATTAGGTGCTTAATAAATGTGTGAATGAATGACAAAATGAATGAATGTTAGCAACTTTCCCATTTCACAGATCTTATTTCCACTAACATATTTTTCTCAATGGAAATCCATAGCTCTCTGCATATAACATATATGAGTTTTTAATTTATTCATCATATATCTCTTCTCATACTGTATCCTTAATCATTTTTTAATTCACTTTGTTAATGTAAAAAACCATTGAAACCTGT
>NW_005307873.1:0-805 GCF_000412655.1 Myotis brandtii
CTGGGCCCTTCTGGTATTTTCTTCTGGTGGTTATGTCAGCCTATATCTCCACTTGATTCGGGTGTACCACTATTTCCTGCTCCTCAATGTTAGACATTATCCACTAGACTTCCTGCTCTCATGATATGGCTTGTCTATCTCTGTCTCCTCCATGGTGATAATTTCTCTATTGGTTACTTTTTACTGTAAGCAACAAACATATCTTTGTATTCTTGTTCTATTGACTCTATATGGTTATTTTGACCCTTCATTTTTCATAGGGAGGATATTAACACACCCCACCACCTTTTCAGCTTTCCTCCCCATACACCATAGAGCAACTTCTGTCTCTAGTACTTTGGCTTTTTCGATGTCAACATTTACATGGTGTTCCACAGCAACAATTGTTTTCTACCTTTCCCGTAGGTTCATGTGGAAAATTAAGAATCAGTAAACCGTGTTTTTGTCATTGTGGCTATGTCACTACGGTTCATTGCAGAGCCAAGAAGTGCTCCAAGGGCCCGTGTGCTACCTGAACAGCTCTGCTTTGCCCAGGTCTTCATGTTCTGTTTTGTCTTCATCAAATTCTCTATTCCACCCCGCTGCCGTCCAAGCAGGTACCCAGCCAGTGTGTGCTGCTGTTTCCTTGGGGCTCTCCTCCAGGGGCCTCTGTCCTGCTCCCGGCCAGACCGACTGCCCCGGAGCCTGCCGCACAGCCTGCTGACACCTCCTCTCAGTCTTTTCCTGCCTCAGCTCCCGTTTTTCGTGCATTCTGTGCTGTCCTTGATCTAGGTTTATGTTTGGGTGCAGTACGTCAAGTAACGTC
>NW_005307874.1:0-805 GCF_000412655.1 Myotis brandtii
TGAGGAACTATTGTTATACATTAGGAAGAGCTGAGATGGGACTAGAACAGTGAGAAGGCTGACAATATTGATTTAAGGATAACATAAAACTACCAGTAATTTGATAAGCTTTAGCTCGTGGTAATTTCCCCCAAGTCAATTTAGACCTGTATTTTGGCTGCACTTTATTATTAGATATTGTGGTCTTGGATGCTCTAAATATGGATTTGGAGGGGAAAAAATGCTTAAAATGTAATTGTTTAAATTTTTTTTAAATATAAAAAAGCCAATAATAAGTGAAGCCAACTCCTTCCTTTTCTGGAAAATGTTCAAAAACTTGAAACACATATTAGTTGCTAGAATAAATGAATTCTATTATTAAAACAATAGAAGAATATACAGAGGCACTAAATTATCTTGGAGAAAAATTCAAATGCAACTGAACTCACTTGGAGACCCTATGTGGATAGAGAAGGGATCTAGAAGTCTTAAGCTGTGCTTCTCAAACCTTAGTTTGTATATGAACTACCTAGAAATCTTGCTAGCTGAAGATGGTGATTTAATGGGTCTTGGATAGGGCACAAGAATCTGTATTTATAACATGGTTGATTTGTAACATTTCTAACAGGCTAATGCTATTGGAGAGAGACCACACTTCGAGTATCAAGGGTATAAGGTGAGAGCTGGTTTATGCCTTCCTACCATACACTTTCATTTGCTGTGTCATTCAGAGAATGTGACTTTGTACAGATTTGTCTATTAAAGGTAAATAACTTTGACATTATTGTGCTAACAGCAATCTCTGAAAAATAAATAAATAAATAAA
>NW_005307875.1:0-805 GCF_000412655.1 Myotis brandtii
AAACAAAACAAAAAATGAGGAGTTCTTTATAAACTGATATAAAAACATCTCTAAGCTATATTGTTTAATTATAAAGAGACATAGTATAGTGTATAGTATGTACTATCATTTGTATAAAAACAGGAAAAAAGAATATCTGTGAATTAGCTTTTATAGGCATGACATACCTCTGGAAAGGTACCGAAGAAACTAATGAGAGAGGTTGCCTTGGGGGTGGCGGGGAGTGGGGAGACAGAGGCAAGGGAGAGAATTGTTACATTATCCCTTGTATAGTTTTGGAATTTTGAATTATGTGACTGCACAAGCTATTCAGATATCTAAAATAAGAAAACAATGAATAGCCTGACTTTGAACATTGGTCATGAAAGTGAAGGAATTAGGCATTTTTCTGGCTTTTCCAGAAGGAACTTATTTCAAGTTACCTAACTAGTCCCTGATGATGAGGGCAAGTTCCACTTCCTGGAGGAATAGAAGCTAATAGAAGTGAACAGAACAACAGGAGAAAAACATCATCTGGAAACTCCTAAGGAAATTATTGACCTACTTGAGAATTAAAAATGGACATTAAAACAGTCCGTTTCTGGGTGAAACCAAGACGACAAAGTCATCTTCCTCGTTACCTTATGAAGTTCTAGAGCAATGCCAGCAGCCATTTTTCCTCCGTAGGACTCTGAGAAAATGTAGAATGGGATCGTCTGGCAAGAAAAGGAATGGACAAAGAACTAAACATCCTGAATATCTTCTTATTCACACAAATTCTTTTCAAATTTCTACTGCACGTCATGGCCTGACAAATCCGCTTTGC
>NW_005307876.1:0-805 GCF_000412655.1 Myotis brandtii
GAGCCCTTGAAATGGAGGAGCAAAGCTAGGGAAGTGGGTATAGAGAGAGAGGCAAGCTATTTGCATGTGCATTTATACCTATGCCTTTAAAACACTTCCATAACAAGTATTAATAAAGAAACTATCCTTAAGACACTAGTGCTGACTAAAAGTCAGTTGATTTTGCCTTTGTGCTAACTATGTAAGGGTATTTTCCATCTGTATGTTTCATTCACATAAGAGTGTGTGTTTTTCATTTTCTTGTGTTCACTTTGGAGCATGATATAAAATACACACCCATTGACACAGGCACTTGATAAAACCATTTTCATTCATTCCTACAGGAGACAGATGAATTGTAAAGGATTGTCAATTCTGAGGAGCAAAAGTGTGCAGTCATTACTGTGGTAGGATTGACTGGTGCTTTCTCAAAATGGATGTCATAGTTTGTTTCTAGTAAAGAAATGGAAAATGTAATTTGTATTATTGTGTCATTTTTCTAAAAAAACATTAGGGGGCTCCTTAGATGTCTATACAATGTTTTCATATCCAGTGGTCATGTTGGGGAAGATGATAATCTGTAGAATGAATAGTTCTGTTTTGTTATGACTGATACTTTGTTATAAAGGTTGTATTGAGTCTTCAATTTCAAGTGTGGCTTCCCGTGTAAACATTATCATATGGTTCATTTAAATGCAATGATGCCTATGAAAGCACTTGCCCCAACAGCATTCATTTTGTGTTTAGAACTCTAGGAGAAAATCTCTTCAATAAAGTAGTTCTCAATCAGCTTTTGTTGTCTGTTAGGTACTTATACCAGCTGTGT
>NW_005307877.1:0-805 GCF_000412655.1 Myotis brandtii
TGGAGCCAACATGTCACAGGCACTGTGGCATTCCATTTTCACAACAACCCTATGAGATGGGAACCCTAATTACCCTCATTTAACAGGTCAGAAAACAGGTTAGAGGGGCAGTGATGTGCCCACATCATCAACTAGCCATGGTGAAGCTGGGATCAACAGCCATGCCGAGATGTTAGTCCTGAGCAGAACGTCTCCCTTAATTACCCAGTTGAGTAAATGATAAATGCGAAACTTCCTTGGCCTGCCCTGAACTACAGACTTTGATCCTTGCTTCCCCAACTTACAGAAAAGCTCCCAGTGGCCTATTCATAGAACGCATGACCATAAAACAGACATGGAGGGCTCCGGCTGGCTACCCAGAGCAGCCGTACCAGCTAGGAAGAGTGGGATCAGTGAGGCACAGCTGTGGGGTTCCATGGTTAGGCGTGCCAGAGGAAAAGGTCTGGGTCAGTCAGTCTGAGAACCAATGGGAGGAGGGTTGATTTTGCCTCCAGGGGACACTTGGCAATGTCCACAGACAATTTTGATTGTCATACATGGGGTGCTACTGGCATCTAATGAGTGGAGACCAGGAATGCTGCTCAACATCCCACAAGGCACAGGACGGCCCCCACCACAAAGAAGTATCTGGCCAAAATGTCAAAGGTGCCAAAACCCTTCACTAACTTTCTCTGTCTCCCTCCCCGGCCCCCATCCCTCCCATCCCCGGCTTGGATGCCTAAGACTTCATCAATATTTTCTTATGACCATCATTGTCTTTCATCTTAAGTTCCTGAAGAACACGTTTCATCTCTCTTATCTGCTG
>NW_005307878.1:0-805 GCF_000412655.1 Myotis brandtii
CTGATGCCTTTCCGGTTGGTGAAAGGAGGCTGGGGCATAATCAGAGGTGCAAGGGGCTTGTTTTGGTGAAAGTTCAAGGTCATAACTTAATTCAGTGAGAATTACAGAATTCAAAGACTCATGGGATGTTGGAACCGAAAGGGACATTGGTGATCTGATGCTTGTTTAATTCTTTCCATTATTTGAAGTAAAGACACCTTTTCCTTGAAGAACTGGTGAAGTTACTCAACCAAGATCACGATTATTTTGATTATTTTTGTGATTTAATAACATTCATTGAATGTATATTTCTTTTTCAGTGGGAATTCCTGTATTACTCTAATAAGGAAATGTATAGAATAACTCACATTAAGCTTAATTCTCCACATTTTAATTGTATCATATATAAATATAGTTTTAACATTAATCTATCAACTGTGTTTTCTTGGGGGCTATTTCTATTTCTTTATCTGTAAAATGGGTATAGTAACATCTGCTCTTCCCTCCTCTCCTCTCCCAGGGTGCTGAAATGGTGGGGAGGTTTGGCATCATCTTATGAACTTTGAAGCAACATACCATGAACAGAATTACACAAATTAATAGAAATCCTACCAAATAAATCTAATCTTTATTATTAACACATATGTGGACAATATAAGGCAATCCTGACCTTTTATTAAAAGCTGGGGATTTTAAGGACTTTTTAAACTATAGAACAAACATAAAAATGATTTTCTGAAACATAAATTTCTTGCTTTTTTATAATATGTACTAGTAAGTAAGCATGACTCTTAATATCTTGAAAACTTGATATTTAAAAATATAT
>NW_005307879.1:0-805 GCF_000412655.1 Myotis brandtii
TTATTAGAAAATTGGTGGAAGGTGCGTACTAATGGTGATGAACATATTAACTGATGTCTCAACATGTTTGATTTTCAGCCTATTATTAGTACCAATTAATGACATACAGAAAGTTTTCAAAAACTTGTTTCAAATATTAGGGATTGTGAATGATAGTGGATTAACAATGGTCTGAGATTGACCGTGAAAACAGACAAAAACGCTGACCCCTTTATGATCTTTCAGACTCATGAATCAGAGAAAGTGGTTGAAAAAATAGTCTTTACTGAAGATCTGACATAATGGTCTTGGAGAGAGGTAGGTTTCTGTTAGAGAGGCAGAACTCCAATATCCAAATGACCTAATGTGCTGCAGAAAAGAGATCTGTTCCAGAGACTATTGAATAGTGTTGAGAGGAGGGGCGATAGGATGATATTGCTCTAAAATAGGACAAAGCTATTAGACTTAGATAGAAATAAAAGTACAAACATAACCTATTGCTTTGAGAATCAGTTGCTTCCCTGATTAAGATTTAACCACTACAAGAATTTAAAAGTTAAGAGTTTCTATTACAGTTGCCTCCCAAATTTTAATATCTATAAATGTCACAATAACCTTTGTATTTATAAAACTGACAGGTTTCTTGGTCCTACCTGAATTTTACTGCTTCAAAACATCTGAGAATATAATGTTCAAGGCCATATTCCATAGTCAATTCCTTAAAAAACAGTACAGAGGCAGACTAGAATTAGGCTAGGAAGGGGTAGGAGGTGGGTGACAGGTTTCTTATAATAAAGAGATAGGGCAGCTGAGCATGCTAGATATA
>NW_005307880.1:0-805 GCF_000412655.1 Myotis brandtii
GACAGCACCCCAGTGGTGGTAATGATCGAAATAATCAACAGGCTCGTGTCGGTGCAGGCCAGCTTCAGCAGGGGGAATACATCACAGAAATAGTGGTCTATCTGATTGGGGCCACAGAAGGGAAGTTGGACAATAATCAATACATGCACGATGGAATGGATAAATCCCCCAATGACAGAGGCCATCACAAGGACATAGCACGCCTTTCTGCTCATGATGACCATGTAGTAAAGGGGTCTGCAGATGGCTACATAGCGGTCATATGCCATGGCCACCAAGATGAAGATCTCAGTGCCACCAAAAAAGTGTGCATAAAACATCTGGGCCATGCAGCTGTTGTAGGAGATAGTACTCCGCTGGGCCAGTAAGTCTGTGATCAGTTTGGGGGCCACCGTGGAGGTGAAGCAGACATCCATGAAGGACAGGTAGCTGAGGAAAAAGTACATGGGCTTTTCACTGAGGCTGCTGCCCCTGATGGTAACAAGAATGAGCAGGTTTCCTGAGAGAACAGCAATATAGCACAGTGAGAAAAGCACAAAGCAGGCAACCTTTGCATCCTCACCACTAAATAGTCCCAGGAGGATAAACTCTGTGATGTTGTCCTGTCCCATGGCTTCTGTGGGTTTGACCAGATAGAGGGAGGAAGTTAATATACCTGAAACACTCAACTTTCTGAAATTATTGACTTAAAAGTCACTGA
Source organism: Myotis brandtii (assembly GCF_000412655.1). Taxonomy (NCBI): domain Eukaryota; kingdom Metazoa; phylum Chordata; class Mammalia; order Chiroptera; family Vespertilionidae; genus Myotis; species Myotis brandtii. The sequence goes on from NW_005307880.1 coordinate 701, forward strand.
TCTAGTCAATAAATATGCATTGATCATTTATTATGATGCAATCACTATAATTGGTGCTAAGGTTAAGCAGTGTACAAAATATGATCTCTATCTACAAGTACAGTG
>NW_005307881.1:0-805 GCF_000412655.1 Myotis brandtii
AGAACAGGTCTTAAAACTGTTGTTGGCTCCATTGCCTCTGGGTCAGCTCCTGAAACTGAAGTCAAGCTGTGACTTATAGGCTTATATTAATTTTCCTTATGCTGCTTAATTTTAGCAGCATAGTTTCCACATAGTCTAATTTCTTGTTTTTGGTGTTGTATGACACGTCTTGTAAATAGTGTGGAGTTGGCTTAACTGAATGACATTAAAGTTATACCCCCAGTAGGTATATAATCTAAGACCTGCTGCGTACAGATAAGGAGCCACTCTGACCTCTGGGAATGACAAAGTGTGGAGAAATCCAACAAGGCTCTCTTACTTGTTTGAGACTCACCTTAAACTAGAAGGCCTTGCTTGTTTATGCAGAGCTGTCCTTTCAAAACTGGGTAGACAAGCACTTTATACTCCAGACCCTGATGCTTCCATGATTTCCTCTGTTTTAGAAAAATATTCTTCTACATGAGTCCCAACTCTCTACACCACATTCTTTCAGGTCCTGTTCCTCCACAAAGACCATGAAAATGAGGTTATGTCAAATTGAATTTGGCTCACAGCCACATAGTCTCACTAAATAAAATACTTTGTGAATATCTCTCTAGGCCTGGGATTGTATATTTTCTTTTATTTATTTTTTTACTAATTTTAGAAAGAGGGAGAGAGAGAGCAAAACATTGATGTGAGAGAGGATCATCCATCGATTGCCTTCCGCATGTGCCCCCGACAGAGAATCAAACCGGAAACCTGGATATGTGCCCTGACTAGGGATCGAACTGCCACCTTTTGGTGTACAGGATGACACTCCAAC
>NW_005307882.1:0-805 GCF_000412655.1 Myotis brandtii
TGTGTATGTATGCACTCACATGTTAGGTAGAGGGGAAGGGCTCATAGGAGATACCTCTCCAAGTGATGCATATAAGGAGTTTGCACCTTTCCCCAGCAAGTCAGGGGATGCAGGCTGATGTTCACCTCCTCTTTCCTGGTGGGGATGTAAAAGCAGAGAAAGAATTCAATCACAGTGAACTGAAGGCGCAACATAACAAGCAGCACACATGCACAAAGCAAAATGAAAAAGAACTGCAAACATCTCTCCATCCACACAATGGAGATAATTTGATGTCTGACCCAACAAAGCTTCTGAAATGCAGGCAAGAGTGCCATGATTCGGATGCTAATCACTGTTTTTAATGAGTTCTTCAGATGAGTTTATGTTCGCGGCCTCAGTGGCCCCAGAGGACTCCTGGGTCAGTTATCTATAGTGGGAACACTGTGTATATCTCTTTGCACAAAACAGGGCCCACTTCCAAGGAGTTATTATGCTTTCCCTATCAATAAAGCTTGATTTTTATGGGTGCTTAAAATCACACTACCAAGACCCACGGGTATTATATGGGGAGGTGTTGAATAGGTTCCAGGATGCAAGTCTGCCAACACCCATAATCTACATGAGCTCAAATGCCCTAACACAGTGCCCTTGAGGTTCCTCCCAGAAAGACCAGCCTTGCCAATTCTCCAGTACTCTCGAAATAAGATAGAATCTTCTGAAGATTGTGAAGCATTTTGGAAAGAGCTGTGGACACCCCTTGGGGGTGCTGGCTGACCCTCTTTAAATTTAGGCTGCCTGATTCAATGGCAACTTCTACTTCATC
>NW_005307883.1:0-805 GCF_000412655.1 Myotis brandtii
AACACTGGAAAGGATTTAAATTCATTAAATTTTTTATCCTTCATGTCAGTATTCTTGCCTCTGAATTAAGGCAGTCAAAGCCCAGAGAAGTAAAGTGACTTAACCAGCCTCAGAAGTATGATGGGAGAGTCTCAGGTTGCAGCCATGGGCCATGGTGAGAATAGAGGCTGAGGACATTCCCAGAAAGTATGTGAAGCTGAGAGAAGCTTATAGAACTTGTCCTGGAGACAGAGTGTATTACCCAGCACCAGGAACAAATTCTTTAGAAGTATTTTGCATCTGTTGCTACAATAAACATTATGATGAAAAATAAGAACACAGAAAGTAAGAATCGCCAGAGTTGTGTGTGTGCATGTGTGTCTGCAACCAGCTGATGCAATCCCCATTGGCACAAATTAAGTTTAATTTAGAACCTGAGCTTGCTATGCAGAGGCCAATGTAATGCATCCTTCTATATAGCAGAATGTTTTATCTAATAAAATAATATTTCTATCAAGACAAATAATCCTATGATATTGCAACTTGCTCTCTATCAAATGAACTCTGATGCCCTGAAATGTACAATTTTGAGATTGCCAGTCTAGATAGATATCAATGGCCTCACCTTTACCAATTTAAAGCTCATGCTATTAAATTCACAAAATGGTTTAAAACTAAATTCCAACTAGAAAATAAGGTGGTAAAAAAAAACACAAAAACCTAAAGAAAGAAAACCATGTCTCTAATTTGTTGTTTGGCTCATAAAGAAATATTTTATAAAGCTTATTATTTTACTAGAGGCCTGTTGCATGAAGAGATTCATGCA
>NW_005307884.1:0-805 GCF_000412655.1 Myotis brandtii
GAGAGAGAGAGAGAGAGAGAGAGAAGAGAGGGGGGGGAGAAAACATCAGTGTCAGAGAGAGACACATTGACTGGTTGCCTCCCACATGTGCTCCTACCAGGGCCAGGGGTCGAACCTGCAACTGAGGTAGGTGCCCTTGACCAGAAATCAAACCCGAGACTTTTTGGTCTGAGGGCTGACATTCTATCCATTAAGCCAAACTGGCTAGGGCCGTTGCAGAGCTTTTTGTTTTCTGTTTATATTTTTGCTTTTTCTATAGAATAGTGAATGATTGTTTTTTTTCCCTTCTGTCTCTACAAATCTGTTTGTTTGTTTTTAGATAGGACCAGGTGAAATTTAGTATTGGCGGTTTTTAATTGTGAATATACATACAAAAAGTATATATAACATAATTTTTATTTTAAATAATAAGACAGATATCTGTATTACTCAACTTAAGAACTGGAACATTACCAAAATCTTCAAACTCCCCTGTGTCCCTTCCCAGTAGCATCTCCTTTTCTTCCCCCACAAGTAGTATAGCACCTTGAATATTGTGTTTATCATTTTTTGCTTTAAATATTTTTATCATGCATATATGTATCCCTAAAAAAACATAGTTTCCTTTTGCATATTTTTGAATTTATTAAAACAGTATCACTCTGTATATATTTCTCCGTGGCATGCTTTGTGGTTAATGTTATATTTGTCAGATTGATCCATAATACATTTTCAGTGATGTGTAGTTTTCCTTAATCTGATAATCCCATAATATCTGAATTTATGCCTTTATCCACCTTAAGTGTTAGTGTTGTTTCAGTTTTTT
>NW_005307885.1:0-805 GCF_000412655.1 Myotis brandtii
TAATGTGCATGAATTTCGTGCACCGGGCCACTAGTTACTATATAAAAAGCAGCAAGAATTACAGTTTTAGGAGGAGCACTAGTTGAGACAAATTCAAAGAGTTCACAAATGAATAAGAAAGCTTTGAGTTAGACATATGTGGATTCACTCTGTTACCTCCTAGCTATGTGACCCTAATCAAGTTACTTAATGTTCTCTAAGCCTCAAGTTCCTTATCCACAGAGCACTTTCAGTCTGTATATGACACATTAATACATATATACTTTTGTTTCAGGAAATAATTTATCTTTAAACTATATCACTCTGATCTCTACAACAAAGATTGTTTTATAAACTTACCACTGCTAATTCTTATAATCGTGAGATCATTTCCCAGGAATAATTACTAAATGAGTATAAATTTCTTGACCTCTTTTGTTATTGCTTCTTTCAGTGAGTTACCTCTATAAGTATTCAGTACCAACACTGATCAACGTGCTTTCCAGGCTGTTCGACATAAAGCCAATTGACAAAAACCCTCAGTATGAGAGAGATCTTGTATGGACTTGTATATAAGATGTCTCCCTCTTTTCTGAAGAGTAAGTTTTGGAGGAAAAATAAATGTAATAGCAACCCTTTCCACAACAGAGAATACTTAGAAAATTATAGCAGCGGAACAAGGTTGCTCAGGGTGGCCCCTGGCCTTGTCCAGGCTCCTCGAGAGATTGGTATTGCAGCACACCATGCAGAAAGCTCTGCTATGTCATGAGGTCCAATAAGAACATCCAGACCACCATCTGCATCACCTCAGAGGCAGGAGATGCAG